>NC_133648.1:12421459-12723283 GCF_009905375.1 Apium graveolens | reverse complement strand
GAACCATTGTTAGGGGGTATGGAGTGAAGAAGATGAGGGGTATTTATTTTGTCAAGAATGATGCATTGAGATGTCAAGTCATCTGTGAGGAAAATTGTCCTTTTTATATTTGGTGTTGCAAGGAAAAAGATTTAGAAAATGTGAGAATTAAGATAAATATGTCATACATGTGACTTGTAACATGTCAAAAATCTCCTTCCGGGATTTTTTAAAGACCATGACATGAACATTCTACTTGTTTTGCCACAAAAATAATTTTTGGACTCTGAACCAACTTAAGAACTTGATGAACAGTTGGGATTAGGGCTTCCGTACTTGAACATTGTTATGTTGTTATGATAGAAGGAGTTGGCCGGCTTTAGCAGATTCGGAAGAATTTCTTAGAAACTATTTACAAGAACTGGATATATACATGATATATCAACAATAGAGCTGTTAAATTGCCGATTTGGCAAACAAGAGTTGTTTCCCAATCAGATTTATGGCACATCGGATAGATTTTAACACATTAGCGATTCCCGTCAAAAAATTTAACGCTCACTAACAGAATGTACTCGTAGTTCACTTAAGTGACCAATTTGAGACCATTTTGAGTCCGGTGATCAACTTGATACATCGCGCCCACTTTATTGACTTACTTAATTATTAACCCTTTTTATATATATTGATCAAAATTATGTATAATAAATAATCAAACATCATTATCATTTTTATAACCAGGTATTCTCACCTCCACTAATTTAAGAAAATGTTGGTATAACATACCATATCCATCACCCCTACTTGTATATGTACATTCGCCTAAAAATTACTACCTTCGTCCCAACCATTTGTATACAAATGATCTGGACACGGAGGACAAGAAACATAATAAAATAATATTACTTTTGTTAAGATAGTAGGATGAGGGAGAAAGAAAAAATATAATTTAGTGAAAAAATATAAAGTTGGTTAAAATGGTGGGACCATTCAATATTTAATTAATAAAGTGAGTGTAGTGGGAGAAAGTAGTGGGTATAGTTGATTTTTATATTATAATTTTTTTACTATTTTTAGTAAGTTTGAAATGTATAGAACTGAATGAGACATCCAAAAAAGGAAAGTATATAGAAATGAATGGGACAGAGTGGTTAGTTAAATTTTTAACTAATATACATAAAATCTATACTATATTTATATTATTATATTAAAAATGAAACATTAAAAATTTGGTTATTACTCCTCTAATCACTTAATTCAGAGCCGTCAAATTAAATTGATAAAAACATTAAATATAAATTTTAAAAATTACTACTACTCAAGATGTATAATGTCTGAATTCCACATAAATGTTAAAATTATAACCCATAATAATACAGAATGAAAAAATAACCGTACATGTTATATACACGTAAATATAATACATGAATTAGGATATCTATTTCATTTATATGTATATAATTAAAATTAAAAATTGCTTAATAACAAAATTTTTGAATAATTTATTGATTAATTAAATCACTATAACCTAATAAAATTATCCAAGCCGAGTCATATGTATGGTACACAAAGAAAGGTAATCACATTGGTGACTGGGCAGGGGCCACTCCCATGACATGACCATCGAGGCACCACATATGGAAACGTATTTGTCCTTTGCGTGGTGTGGGGTTGTGACACATGGATTATATAACAGATAAACCTTTGTCTTAGAGGTGAAAAATTAAGTCCAAGTCTAACTGTTGACTGTAAAGAATAGATTATAAAGTGACTCAAACCTTTGCTCTCCGGTACTTTCGGTTTCGGTCGAGGAAAGTTTTTTTTTTCCTTTTTACCCTAATAATAGCATTTATTTTAGATAAAATCTACTGTGAAGGAGAATCCCATGACTTGAGATAATAAAAGACAATTTTTTGAAAATTAATTTGTTTGGAAAAATTTTAAATACGTTATTTTTAACTTATTTATAAAAATACTTCCAATATTGCATATCATGATGCAGAGGATGTTGATCGAAGATGCATACGAGGTTGTAAATATTGTAAAGGAGGTTACTCGAAATTACGTATGAAGTTACAAATGTTGCATATTATATTTTTGAAAAATACTTTCTATAACATGGATATTTTTGAAAAAAAATCCCTAAATTAAATATCTATTATATTGGACTGATAATTAGGACCAATCTTCAACAGTTTAATATTAATTACAGATAAAAAAATTTAAAAAAAATATAATTACAGATTAACTATTCTAAGTTTTGTAATGCAAAGTACCTAAAATTATGTATATGATTTATATTTTTTTTATATAGCGTTAGGGCTGGAACGGTAAAAATAATTTCGTTTTCTCCTTAGATCACCGAATAATTATGCCATTGTACAATCAAAAAATTTCTTTTCAGTGCTGTGGGAAGCGCTTCTCTTTAAAAGTGCAGCAGCATCAAAAGTTGCACACACATTTCAGCAAGAATAACTGTTTGATTTGAAGAATCTACAGGACATCTAAGTTTTAGCTATGCATTCTGTCACAAAGCTGGGAAACAATACATGTTTTCTCTACCTTTTCTTCAACACCATACAATTTATATTACTACAAGAGCAAGAACAAGTTCTCTTATCACTTAACATTTGTAATTTTGTATAATTTTACAACAAATTATGTATTAACTGTTTTTGAGTAATCTTTACTTAAGATTGAAGCTCCTGTCTCCGGACTATCGATTTTTATAACAATCAAGTATATTATTGTAGCCGGTGCAAGGCGCGGACATGCGTAATGCGAGAGCGATCATTATTGAGTATCAAGAAATCGATGGTTGGAATTTGAGTAAAATTTGGTATTAGGGATTCATAGAGATACTTAACAACATAGGGAACTTCATATAGGAATGAACTGGTGATTGAGTTTATATAGATTTGAATGAATGATTGAGTTAATGTGGTCCATTTTCATCATTTACTTCTCTCTTTTGGTGAATTAAACTTGCTTCTAAATTTAACCTTTTTGTGTTATACATTGTCAATTGTACTCCCATAATTCAAAACAATTCCCTCCTCCTTTGTTACATTCAAAAAACAGATTGAAATTCAGCGGAAGACAAGGGTAAATCTGTTTTCAACTTCGGATTCTAGCTATGTTTTTTTAAAATTGCTCTCCTTTTTTCTTGAATTCCTTCTCTTTTCTCTTGGACTTCTTTCGGAACGTGCAAAAGAATTGTAAAAAAAGAGACTTTAGACACAAATTTCAAGCCCTTTATCCCCATGAAATGTGATTTGATTTTTAACTAGAGATATTTACATCATATTTTAACTTTCCTCATTGTAGTAGCGCTCCCAGAAAAATTCCTTTGGACCAAAATGTATGAACCCATATGATTCATGTCAGAGTTTTGTGTATTATGCAATTTATTTACCTCTCTTTTGCTGCTGCCTTATTTAATTCTCAATGTCTTTTTCTAGTAAGAGCTAGCACAACACCACTCACTCAGGACCAGTGTCTGCCTTGGATGTTTTGTATAATAGATTCCGACGAAAAGTAAACAATTGTTGCAACATATCGTATAATGAAAAGTTTGTACGATACGTGTAAAGTAGGGTTTTTGATATGTATTGTATATGAAGGTCCGTCTTAATATATAATGTCGAAAAATTTCACGATATGATATGCTGCTGTTAATAATCGTTTGGTTTGTGACCATCTTCTTGATTAATATAAGGCAAATCTAAAGAAAGTCTTGGTGCAATATGGTTGAGATCCGAGCTATCCGTAGTTCCATATCAACTACACATTATTTATCCCTCGTGTCCACAATCTTTTTCTTGTGTTTTCCTTTTTTCACAACTGACTTTCTTTTTTCTTTAGTACTATTATTATCTTTCTTCTTGTTACTAGTACTACTATTATTTATTTTTTTACTGCAGCAAACCCAGTGGTGGATCACTGGTACATAGTTTACGCACATGATCATATTCCTCTCTTACTAAGCTACTTGTTTTGTGCAGTTTGTTGGCACTTTTTTGGGGTGGTCAAAACTTGATGTTCTCATCAAGTTGAATCCAAATTTGTTGCATTCGAACTGTTTGAAAACTCTTTGAAATGCTTATACAACTTATATGAAACTTGCAGTTCAACGAAGAAATTCAAAAGAAATGTCCGCCTTCAAAAATCTTTCTTAAGACCCGCGTTGTGCCAGAAATCGATATCAAATACTTTGTCGATAACGATATCAAAATGTGTTATGTTAAACGTTTTTTTAATCTCTCTTAGAAAAATCAGTACAAGTCAAACATCTAACAATAAGCATTAATTAGGGACTGGAGATCTGCCTTAAGAATAATAAACCTCCTGCTGCATTTTTCTGCAGAAATGGCTCTTCGATTATGATACTATGATTCAACGCCTCCATTAATTTCTCGATCTAACGAGAAAAAACAAAGCTAAATTAGAGTCATTATCATTCAGGATTAGCAATAAAATAGTACAAAATGTACCTGGAGATCATCAAATCTCTCAGTGGTAACTAGAATAAGGATTAAACAAGGCAGCAATGTCTAGATTCACAGACATAAAAATTGTTATAACTAAATTGAAAGGGCGCCTTTGTAATGCTAACGCCAGAGGATTACGCCATACATTTCCTTGCTTTGTCAGCTCCTGAACCTAATGTGCCATGGCAAACCTCCCATTTTCTTCCCTAGCTAGTTACTGGAAACTAAAGAAACAAATTGATTCGTATTTTTAGAAATACAATTCTCGTTCTGGTCGATTACTCCGTCGAATGTGTCTCCAGACCTCCATCATTCGTCGTGTTTACTATTACAATTTCCTATGTTAAAACAAAACTCCTAAAACTTATACAATAATAAGCATAGAATTAGTCCAAAATTATTATGCTCATCTTATCCTCGTCAACAAGATGTAAAACCATTTAGATGAAGTCATTGGTCCATAACATGCGATAGTTGACAAGACTGAGACATTTGTCCGTTATTTTTTTAGCGGATATGTAAAATTCTAAAAACCAAACAAAAAACACATATACAATAGTATTTAGGAACTTGTTTAGGATTTCCTAACAACTATTGTGAGAAAAGTCATTCAACAACGCTAAATTTCATTGACGAATTATGTAAGAGTATTCATGTAACAGATCACAAAATTAATGCAGACGACCCAATCCAAATCCTCCTTACTGATAATTTATACTAATATAGTATCTCTTTTTTATAATACCAGCAAGTGTAGTTGTAACAAACATAATGAACATAGCCTAGAGATTACCATTCTCTGAAATTAAAATTAACACATGTAGATTTGAAAAAACAAGTTAACAAGTGAAAAAGTCTACGCACAACAAATTGTAAAGGCTCCCCCAAGATTTAAATTATTCTTTTGTCCTTCCCATTCTTGATGTTATGATTATTACGCAAACATTTCTACTCATGTGCAGCTACTCCAACGTGTTTTACCATTGCAGCAGTACGTTCTACCGCAACTTTTGCTTATATAATCACTTAGAATATATGATGGTTCACACTGATTTTAGTCTTCAGAGCATCTCCAATGGGGTTGACTATAATGGTTGGCTATAATAGTATAAAATAATGATTGGCTAAAACTTGCTCAACCTGTAAGGTGTGTGACTCCAATGGGGTTGGCTATAATAATTAACTATATTTTGAAACTACTATTTTATTGTTATTTTGAATACTTTTTGAATTCAAATTACAACGGCTATATTTCCAACGGTCATATTTCCAACGGCCATATTTCCAACGATCATATTCCAACGCTATATTTGAACTTGTTATAAATAGTTGGTAAAACAAGGGATTGAGTAAAACACAAACTCAAATTCATTCTCACTTTAAAATCTTCTATATCGATGGATAACACCACACAGATGATTCTCAACATTATGCAAGCTGAAGAAGAAGAACAACAAGAAAGAATGAGAATTGCTGCTGTCCACCTTCATCATCGGCGTCAGAGAGCAAACTCTATCTCACAACACGGTGGTTCTGTAATGAATCATCGTGTAATTGATCGAAATAGAGAAGAAGGTCATGGTAGACTGTATCAAGATTATTTTTCTGATACACCTACATACACGGAAACACAATTTCGTACAAGATTTCGAATGCGCAGATCATTATTCTTACGTATCGAGGAAGCTGTTGCAGCTCATGATAATTATTTTACTCAAAGAACTGATGCTCTGGGAGTTCGTGGATTATCATCACTTCAAAAGGTGACAGCTGCGGTTAGGATGCTTGCTTATGGAACGGCTGCTGATGCTGTTGATGATTATGTACGTATTGGCGAGAGTACATCAATAGAGAGTCTAAAAAGGTTTGTTAAAGCAATTGTTGAAATATTTGCTGTAGAATATTTGAGACGACCAAATGCGGAAGATGTGTCTAGATTATTGGTAGAGAACGAACGACGTGGCTTTCCTGGAATGTTGGGAAGCATCGATTGTATGCATTGGAAGTGGAAAAATTGTCCAACTGCTTGGCAATGTATGTATTCAGGTCATGTTCGTGAACCAACTATTATATTAGAAGCAATAGCTTCAGAGGACTTGTGGATTTGGCATTCCTTTTTTGGATAACCAGGATCTTTGAATGACATCAATGTATTAGATCGATCACATCTATTTGAGAATTTGGCAGAAGGTCGTGGACCTGAAGTGAAGTATACTATCAACGGAAATGAATATAACATGGGCTATTATCTTGCTGATGGTATATATCCTTCATGGCCGACATTTGTTAAAACTATTCCAAAACCTCAAGGTAATAAAAGAAAGTTTTTTGCGGCTACACAAGAATCTGTGAGAAAAGATGTTGAAAGAGCATTTGGTGTGTTGCAATCTAGATTTGCAATGGTTCGTGGCCCAAAACATGTGGGCACAATGAAGTATATTACTACAATTATCAACATGACTACACATACCACATGCCAATCTAAACAATAAAAGATCCAATTTTTATTTATTGAACACAACACTACAACCTACTAAATACAGAAAAAAGGCCGACAAAATCATATGCAAACAAAGTCTAATATATTGAGTTAACATCGCGAAATCCTGGCATAATCTTTCACAAACAAGCGATGAGAGTAGTACTTTATCTTGCTCAGTAACACCACTCTGATTTCTTCCACTGATTTGGTTGTAAAAACCAATAAACTTGCTTACAGAGGTGTTAATTGCAGACCACCTATTATACAACGAAGTAGGCGTCCGATCACTTGCAAATGTCTTGTTTTCATGAAAGTAGTTGCAAATTCCGTTCCAATAAGTTGTTTGTGTTTGATTGTTGCCTTGAACCGGATCCAAGCTAACGTTTAGCCAACCAGATAAAAGTAACATGTCCTCCTCAATTAAAAAATTCTTTGATCGTCCTTTTTTCGGTTTGCTTGACACTTGTTGACTCTGTTCCTGCGTTAAAGGGGGTGTTGGAGAGTACGAAATCTCCTCAGCTTCATTATACGTGCCGTCACTTAGTAAGGAAATGAAAGTGTTGGACATTTTTATGACACCTGCAAAAATTATATACATGAACAAGTCAGCTTATTCAAGAGATGTGATCACTGTCCAAATTCAACAAGTGTCCGCAATAGTCTGCCTATATTATAATTACATTCTTTGTCCATCTCTACTATGATTTCAACTACATGTTTTGTTCATCATACCTAAAATCGAAATTATAGTACTAATATAAATATAAAACCGGACACTATCTAATCGCTGAAATACAAATCCCATTATCCCTATTATATTCCTTCACTACTTGAGCAACAAAAAAAATTTAATCCTTCTTTGAGACATTAATCAAACATGTGTGCTGCTTCACAAATCAATTCTATACACACAAAAACAATTTGCTATAATTTAATTTTCCAAATTTTTCACAGATTAAAAGCCCCTGATTATACACTAATCACAATAATAGACCTAATTTGAAACAAAAATTAAACAAATAAATTACAAAAGAAGTCATACCTTGGCTTGGAAAAATCGACGGGAGTGAAGAAGAAAGCAACAAATGTAGAAGAGCGGGAGGAGAAGAAGAGCGGGAGGAAAAGAGCGGGAGCTGAGGTGTCCAATGCTACAGATCTGTATGGCTTCAGCAAATATAGCCACGCAAATGGCGTTGGCTATATTTTTAGCTAACATCTTCTGTGGGTTGGAGAGCTCAAAAACAGATAGGTTGGCTAAAAGTGATACTGTTGGGCTGCCAACTAGATTGTTTTAGACAAGGGCTCCTTCGGTTGGAGATGCTCTTAGAGTAGCTCTGGAGAGGAAAAAGGGAAAACCCTAACCTCCCTGAAAGTTAGGGCGTGCCCTCGTTTGTTGTTTAAAAAAGGCAGGGATGATTTAGGATGTAACGTGGTGCCAACCATGCCATGTTAGGGCGCGCCCTCACGATGAGCATGACTCATAATAGAATTTCAATGCACTACTTAGACGATTTTTTTGGATGTTTAAATAAGATGAATAATTATTATTAACATATTTTTTGCAGGTACTTTATTGAAAAATACCTATCTATAATGCAACCGCGGGAAGGCGGTGTCCGGGATCAGAGACCTCCGGGGATATGCTTGGACGGAAGGTCTCCTCTTATAGTCAATGAGTGTTCTTTTTGGGGATGTGGGGTGCAATTTGGTGTGTGATTTGAGAGTTCTGTCTATGTAGTTAACAGGTGTCCTCGTTTGGAGGCTTCGGAATTTCCTGCACTTTGCACCCAAAAGTTTGGGATCACTTGTCTTGCAATCTGGTAGGGGCTCCTTATCCGGGGGACAAGGATGCGTCCAACATTTGGGGTAAACCATGGCTATACCTGCGTCTACGTATTAGAGAAACAGTTATTAGCGGAGGGTTATCCTCAGCCGGGGAGATGTCTTATCCGCGAACTCTCGAAGCCGCGGACGATTCTTGGGTCTTTGTGATTAGGCCTCATCGGTGGACATTCCTAAAGCTAGTAGAAAACGGTTTCCCGTAGGTTTTCTACTAGGCCTCAGGATGATAAATATAAGCCCATTAGGTTTCTTTTTCCCCAAGAACTACGTTGACTTGATTCCCTATAAATAGAGATACGTAGGCAAATTACAGGGGGTCAGAAGTTGAGAGCGCAAATGAGCCACCACTAACCCTAAGCAATCTCAGCCACTAATAAACACAACCACCAAATATTGTTCACGTTTTCCAGTAAAGAATCACCTTCATAGATCTTGTTTCCGGCTACGAACCTCGAATTTTGTTGCTATCAAATTTCTCCGTCAACAAATTCGCATTCGAAGGAGGGGTTAATCAAGATCTGCATCCAGGAGGAAAGATGTCTTACTATCATGATGGAAGTTCTTACGATGAAGAAAGTTATAAAGAAAGCTATGTGCATGACTATGGCCACCATGAATCCTATGTTTCAACCATTGTAGACCGCCCTACTCTGGACTTTGGAGGTCAACCAACGGTTTTGATCAATAACACTGATCAGTTGGAACAGCTGTACCACATGGGTGATTCCCTAAATGGCTTTGATTCAAGGTTGAGTACGGTGGAGCGACGCAAGACAAGGAGAGGCTGCCGCCATACCCGTTCTGCTCATGCACCTGGGAAAGCCCCAATGATTGAAAGAGATGCTCCAGTTAGTCGTGGCTGACTGGAGATAGGCATGTGCCATTTCCTCCACAGTGATTGAATTACTCCAACGATGTAACTCCGATCGTTGAGCTTGTTGATGAAGATACTGATAGACAAGAGGTGCCACGAGTGGATAACCGGGTGGTAACACACCCCCACCGATTTGGGCGGACTTTGGAGGAGCGGCGTCGGGCATAAACTTTGCCAACCAATGAATGTCAAGGTTTTACTGCCCTGAAGGATCATTTAGGGATCAAGAGCGTGTGCCCCTAAACCCTTCGGATGATCAAGAGCGTCACTGCGACCATGAGAGAGATCCTCCTCGTGTAACTATGAATAAGTATGGTCAGACCTATGGAAGTGATCATCAGAGAAGGTTCCAATGGAATGGAAGAGGTGGAGGTCATGGCAGATATCTGGACGGAAATTGGCTTATTAACAATCGTGACTATAGGGATACCTTTGCCTATGACCAAGATAGACGAGATAATCGCATATGGGATAATGGTCGAAGAGACACTCATACCCATACTCATGATCACGAGACTCCGCAGGGACATGGTCGAGGTCAAGGAGAAAACCAAGGTGGAACTCAAGGTCAGTAACAAGAGATTCCAGCGAGATCTGGTGGGGGTCAGACAAATGCCTAGACCGTCAATCAGCAACCATTGCCTCCGGGTGGGAACCAAGCGGCACCACCATCACGGCACCACCACAACCACAAGATCCATAACCTAATGTGCAAAATATCCCCAGAACTGGTACTTTAAATATGGATGACTTAAAGAGGTTGCTCAGCCACCTAGAAGGAGGAAGCGTCACGGCTACAACAGAAGTTCCTTCACCGTTCTCCGCGACAGTAAGGTAAGCTCATTTATCAGCATGATCTCGCAACATAACTAATGATTTACGATTTCATGGGACTTTCGATCCGGTTGATTTTTTGGGAAGGTTTAACATAGAGATGGATGTTTATCAAGTCCCGGACTTAGCAAGATGCTGACTCTTGGCGGCAACCTTAAGAAAAAGTGCTCAACAGTGGTTCCAAAAGCTTGGGTCCAGAGTAATTACCTCTTGGGATCAAATGAAGTCTTTATTCCTGACCAAATTTCAAGCAGTTGTGAGGTATATTCCGCCAGTCACAACTTGGCCAATGTCAAGCAACGGGAGAATGAAGGCCTAACCTTTTACTTAAAAGGTTCAATGTTGAGTCAACCAACGTGATAGGTGCTTCAAATGAGGCTTTAAAAAGTTTCTTGATTGTCGAGTTGATTGTAGGATCATATTTCTGGAAGCATCCACAGGGGAAAGATCTGGCTATAATGGATGATGTTCTAGCTCAGGCCGAATCCTTTAAAGTCATGGAACAATACCTGGCAGAAGTTTTCCCCGTCTCGCAAGGAATCTAGAGGGGTAAACCAAGAAAAAAGAGACAGATTCCCGAGTCCAAGATATCGGAGGGATAGTCAAATTCCAAATAGAGTGTATACCGCCACTATGCGAAGGTAGTGGAGTCATCCCTCAAGTTATGATAGTAGGACCAGTGGCTATACCCCTTTGGCAGCTTCAATTGAGCACATATTTGAGGTAAATAAGAATAAAGGAATTTTCGGAAAACTAGATACTCTATCATCTTGGCAAAGTAAGGATAAGAAGAAATAGTGTAAATATAATGGGTCTTCTGGACATAACACTCATGAGTGCCTCCAACTGAAAGATGAAATCGAAGCTCTAATCAAGGACGAGCATCTTGGTAAATGGGTAGTAAAGGAAGTGAGAAAGCAGAGGAGTGACTCTGAAAAAGTTAGAGAAGGAGGCAATCGTACACCTCGATGATCTAATAATAGAGTTCTTGAAGAAAATAAGTTTTTCAGAGATGGGAGCATCAGAGAAATATACGGTGGAGATCCAAATATAGAGTGAAGTAATCGAGCGCTCGGGAGGTATGTAAAAGAAGTAAGTTACCAGCCTTTGACAGATATTCATAGCTTGAATGAGAGGCTACCAAAAGTGTTCAAAAGATAGTCTATGGATATCACCTTCAGATTCCAGATGGGTACATCACCCTCACAATGATGCCTTAGTTATATCTTTTCAGACTGAGACTAAAAATGTCTACAGATCTTTCGTGGACAACGGAAGTTCAGCGAATATCCTTTACTATAGCACTTATAAAAAATGGGCTTGCCCGACCAAGATATGTCAATGGGTCAGGGTCATGGGTTCGATTCGGTGACCATGTACCTTGGGAGAAATTCCCTTTTATGTAACTAAGATGCTCAAATTAAAGGTCCTCAACCAAGAGTCCTATCAAAATGTGTTGTTGGGACTACCTTTCCTAAAAGATGAGAATCATCACTTCTATTCATCATCTGACAATCGAATTCCTTACCCCGAATGGGGTTGGAAGCATAAAAGGTTCCTAATATGACTCTCGGGAGTGCTATCGCCAAGCTATGAAGGGTTTTCGAAGTAAGGGAGTTAAAGTCGGAAATACCTCAGACGATGAGACAAAAGGCATGATCGAGCAACCAAGTGAAGAAATATGTGTCCACTGCTCTGTTGAACATGAGGACGAGTACTCTTTCATACCAACCCCTACAACCCTGCTCTTATAAGATGTTCCTAAGATTGAATTCTTAGAAGATGAAAAGCTCATGGAGAATGACATAATCCAAGAAAGTTTCAATGGGGACAACTCGAAGGAAGAATTTAATCCTTGAAAAGTTTGGAACAAGTTATGTATGAGGTGGATGCCCCTCATCGGGAGGGTGCGCCTTCAATACAACAGTCTTCAGGAGAAGTTGATGCCCCTTCTACAAAGAGCGCGCCTTCACCTAAAATAAACTCGAAAGAAGTTGATGCCCCTCTTTCAGAGGGCGCACCTTCATCCAAAATGATCTCTGAAGAATTTTATTCCCATCATTCAGAGGGCGCGCCTTCTCAAATGAGTATAAAAGATGATCAAAAACTTGACTTGTATCCACACATTCCTTTTCCCATTAAAAATATGGGGCCATTTGAAGACACTACTTCTATCCAAGTTGATGAGAAGAATCCAACTAAAATTTTAAAAATTGGCTCCCAGTTAGATCTGAGACGAAGGAAAGAACTCTCGAAAATTCTCTTGGAAAAACTTGATGTGTTTACATAGAACCACTCGGATATGGTTAGAATCGATCCAAAGGTCATGTGCCATCGCTTAAACATTGACTTCAAACAAAAGGGGGTCAGGAAAAAGCGTAGGATAGTGAGTGAAGAAAGGGCTGTAGCCCCGGCAGAAGAAATTAATAGACTTTTGGAGGTTGGAGTGATCAGAGAATCTTTTTACCCGGAGTGGTTGGCAAACCTGGTATTAGTAAAAAACCCAATACAAAGTGGAGGACTTGCGTGGATTTCACTGATCTAAATCAAATATGCCCAAAAGATAGTTTTCCTCTGCCAAGAATCGATCAATTAGTAGACACCACAGCGGGGCATGCTCTACTAAGTTTTACGGATGCCTACTCTGGTTATAATAAAATTCCCATGTATGGGCCCGACCAAGAACACACTTCATTCATTACCTACAGAGGATTATATTGCTATATCAGGATGCATTTTGCTCTTATCAATGCTGGAGCCACATATAAAAAATTGGTAAATAAAATGTTTAAAAAGCAGATAGGAAAGACTATGTATGTGTATGTAGATGACATTCTAGTAAAGTCCAAGGAATCTGAATATCTTGTAGCACAACTCACTGAGATGTTTCATATTCCGAGGAGATATAGGATGAAGCTGGACCCGCAAAAATGCGTATTTAGAGTGGAGTCAGGGGAAGTTCTTGGAATTCATGGTAAATCATCAAGGAATCGAAGTGAATCCAACTAAAACCAAAGCTCTACTGGATATGAAGTCCCCCACTAGTGTAAAACAAGTTCAAAGCTTGACGGGAAGGATTGCAACTCTGAACCGTTTTGTCTCTAAATCCTCATACAGGTGTAAAGAATTCTTTAAAGCCATTAAAGGTATGGGAAAAGATTTTATATGGACCCTAGAGTGTGAAGATGCCTTTCAGAGGATCAAAGAATAATTACAAAGTCCTCATATATTGGAAAAGTCTCTGGATGGAGAGACGCTGATTCTATACTTAGCGGTGTCAGAATATTACATTAGCGCAGCTCTAGTGAGGGAAGAAGAAGGTCAACAATCATTGGTGTATTATGCGAGTAAAAGACTGTTGGATGTTGAGACCAGATACACCAGCATGGAAAAGTTAGTGTATGCTCTTATCCTCGCTGCACAAAAATTGAGGCCATACTTCCAATCTCACAAGATAGAAGTTCGCACTGCCTACCCTTTACAGCAAATCTTGCATAAGCCGGAATTATCGGGAAGGATGTTTAAATGGGCGATAGAGTGGGAAAATTTTCACTTGAAATATTGTTCACGAACAACAGTTAAAGGTCAAGCTTTGGCTGATTTCTTACTTGAATTTGATTCTGAGGTAGGAGAGAGCTATAATGTTGGATAAACCTTCTTCACAAGGGAATAACCCTGGAATGGTGAATGAAGAGTTCCCACACCCTTGGTGGATTCTTCATGTGGATGGAGATATCAATAGAAATGGTGCGGTGCAAGAATTATTTTGGTTACACCTGAAGGGCATCATCTTATGAGTGTCATACACTTCAAGTTCAGAGCCACAAATAATGATGCTGAATATGAGGCCTTAATTAATGGTCTAAAAATGGCATTGGAAGTTGGAGTTTTGAATCTGATAGCTCGAAGTGATTCTGAACTGGTTGTCAATCAAGTCAAAGGGGGTTCCAGACTCGGGGACCTCGGATGGAACTTTACATAAAATGCGCTCAACGCTTACTCAATAGATTTGGTGAAGTAATACTTGAATGTGTGCCGATGGAACAAAATAACAATGCAGATGTCTTGGAAAAAATGGGTTCACAGAGGGAAAGTGTATTTCTAGGACATATTTTGTTGGAAATTCAAGAAGTCCCACGTATTCCCGAGTTGGATTTGTTCCAAGTAGAAGAGATTCAACAATAAACTTGGATGAGTCCGATATATAATTATATCTGTATGGGAACTTTACCCGAGTACAAGTGCCAAGCTCGGCGCCTTCGCTTCCAAGGGGCAAAATATGTAGAATATGACGATGTTCTATACGAAAGAGGTTTTTAATTAACCACTTTTGCGGTGTGTAGATCTTGAGGAAGGAAACTATATTCTCTGGGAGGTGCATGGAGGTATTTGTGGCAACCTCTTGGGGGGTGGTTTTCTAGCATTGAAAGTCCTTAGGCAGGGATATTATTGGCCATATATGAAGATAATGCTTTTAAGTTTGTCAAAGTATGTGATCGTTGCCAATGATTTGCCAGCTATTCTACTTCCCCTACGGCATCGTTAACTTCGATGATGAGTCCTTGGCCCTTTGCTATGTGGGGAATTAATCTGATTGGAGAACTCCCAAAGGCAAAAGGGTGTTAAGTACGTTGTTGTGGCTGTAGATTATTTCAATTAATGGGTAGAGGCTATGCCTTTGGCAAAGATCATGACAAATAAAATTAAGGACTTCGTCTTCAATTCAATTGTTTGTAGATTCGGGATTTCGTAGAAGCTCATATCCGGTAATGGAAATTTGACAGCAAAGAGTTAAGGAAGCTTTGTGAGGACTTGCACATTAAAAAAGACTTTGTTACAGTTTATCACCCGTAAAGTAATGTCCAGACGAAAGCCATAAACAAATTATCAAGCATACTCTAAAGGCTAAGTTGGAACTCGGAAGAAAATAAGGGTGATTGGCCAAAACAACTGCTGATGGTTCTTTGGTCTTACAACACAAATCCAAGGTCTACTACTGGAGAATCCCCTTTCATGTTAACGTATGGGTATGAAGCCATAATCTATGTGTAAGTAGGAGATGGGTCCTTGCGAAGAGATTTGTTCGTTGAAGAAGATGCGGAGGTCAATCGGAGACTTCATTTGGACTTGTTGAAGGAAACTAGAGTGAATTCTTAATTAAAACTTGCAGCTTATCAACAAAGGATTGCGAGGTATTTCAACAAGAGAGTAAAGTCCATACCATTCAAGGTTTGTGATCTTATTCTGAAAAAAGTAGCCAAACAAAAAGATAGCTTAGCATGGAGTACTTGGAGCCAATTGGGAAGGGTCGTAGAAGGTTAAGACTATACTTTGGAAAGGGACTTATTATTTGGAAGATTTGGATGGAAAGCTCATCCCTCATGCTTAGAATACATAACATTTATGAAAGTATTATCAGTAGGGTGTGGCTTCGGCCCCTTAATTTATACTAGTTAATAGTAGATTTTATGTAATAGACTAGTAGCAAATAAATTTCTCCTAGATTAGGGGGTAGTGCATGTAACTACTTACCTTAAGACTAGTTGAAGGATCAAAATTTTCAATAATTTCCTCAAAGAGCATAGTAACTATGGAACTGGTATAATTTCTACACTAGAGCGCATTATGAATAAAATGTTAAAGAACAAATTATCCAACTGCATATTTTTTATTTTGCAAGGACGCACCCTAAGGTATAAAGGTGCGCCTAGATATAATGTATGACATGTTCTACATAGCTTTGGCATGGTTTAAGGCACACCCTTTATAGGTGCAGTGCCCTCTTAACCAAGAAATGAATTCAAATAACAGAATTTAAAAAAAAAGACAAAGTAATTCTGGAAAAATGTGGAGAGATCATCCCACAAGGAAAAAACAAGAATGGTTATTTTTCAGCGCGTCTTAATTGTAGAGTGCCGGTAAAACGAATACTTCAGTTTTCAAAAGATGATTAAAATTGTCTTGTTTAGAGTTAGGAATATTTCTACAAGAAATTGTATATCTAGGGCGCGTCCTAATGGTAGAGGCGCCCTGATAGAGCTAAGTTAGAAAAATTTCACATACTAGACAACTGTTTAAAAACAACCAATATAAGTTTACAATTATCGTCAAGGGCGCGCCCTAATGGTAGAAGCGCCCAAGATATTTGTTGACTTAGAAAATTTATGCATGCTAAAGAAAAATATTCTTAAAACATCTATATGACAAGCAGAAGTAACTGTAGAAGCAAATAAATTGTCAAAGCAACCATAGCAAAAATATTTAAGTTAAACAAATTGCACAACATCAAAAGAGGGCTGGCACCTCGAGTATTAGAAAATAATAAATTCAAAAGATAAAGGCTAAAGGATCTTAGGGCGCGCAACATGGATCTCTTGTAGTGGAGTTTCATCATTAAAAGGTGTGTCCTGAATTTCTGGCGTGTCCTCAGCTTCCTCCAACCCAAGCTCCACCCTTCTCTCTTTGATCTCAACAGAGTATTCCTACTTAAATAACAATCTCTTCCCCAAACTTCTCAAAGGAATAATCATGATCATTTGCTACAAATCTAACTTGATGGTGATGAAATCCATAAGAAAATACCTCATCAGTAATCTCCTTCTTCTCATCAATCCAACCATGCTTCCGTTGCTCTTCAAGGTATTCAACCCTTGGATTTAGTTCACCAAGTTCTGTGTGAAGATCATCGATTGTTTCATTGACCAACTTAATCTGAGAACCTTGGTTCTCGAGTTCACCCTTCAGAAAAGAGATTTAAGAGTCTTTGGCCTTGATGTCCTTAGACTGAAGGAGATCTTTGTTCTTAAGATTGTTTTGGAGAATGTTGTTGTCCCCATGAAGCCTATCCAGGCACACCTAAGAATTTTATCCACAGAATGAGTGGAATGGAACATGAGTTGAGATGAGGCCCTAATAGAAGGCCTAGTAAACTCCTTCAAGCTCATCTGAAATGTATACAGATGACAAAGGGACAAAATGAGTGAGTGCCAAAGAGCCAGGTGTTGAAGAGGATGCGTCTTGTGTTCTTTGCTTTTTGGACGCGTCTTGAGCCTTTGACAAATCCACCACATTCCTTTACAGGATAAGAATTGGCTGAGGAATGGGAATAGGAGTAGGAGTTGGAGTCTTTTGTGCATCTTTCTTTTGTGGCCTAGTTTTTGGCTTGTCCCCAGGACGCGCTCCAAAAGACGTGGAAATTCTTGGAGGAGTCATATCTGCATGATGATTACAAATAAACCAGTTAGTACGGACAATATATAGGCGCGTCATATTAACAGGACACATCCTTTATGTGAACGTTGCCTAACCAATATAACGAACATGATTGAATGGAAACAGGTTCATGAAAATGAAGAAATATATGATACAACATTATTAAGTAGTAAAACAAAAGGTCGCGCCCTGACAATATGGCATGCCATGAAATTTAATATATAAAAGAGAAGTAAAAACAATGCAAACAATTTCAAGGATGCGCTCTGATAAGATAGCGCGCCCTAATCGAACAAGGTTGTGTATGAAAACAATTCAACCCTAATGGGGTTTCACTATGAAGAACACTATCTTCATTTTCTTATTCCTCAACACCTTCTTCGTCACTATCAATATCAATGATGTGGGAAACAGGAGTGCCCTTTCTAAATTTTAAATATTTGCACTTTATTCCAACTCGATATGAAAGAATTTCCACTCGCATCAAAATAGTTCTAGTAACTAATGTTTTCAAATTTCATTTTTCAGCAGCCACTTTAAGCAAAACCTCTGCATGATCTTTAGGCGCACCCTCAAGTTCTTTTATAACTGTTTTTTTAATTTAAGAATTAGAATAGGATAAGAAAATATATATTTAAGGAGTAAATGAAATGAGAAGTTTAAGTAAGGGTGCGCCCTTACTTGGAGAAGTGTTGAATTGAATCCTGACCCTGGGGACATCATACAGATAGACGAAATTGTCCTTCCAACCTTTCTTATGGCTAACTTTTCTAGATGAGAATCCCTTTTTGTTGTGATGCTTGTCAACAACCAAGTAGCAGTATCCATGATCAGACTTTCTCAAGCTAAAAAAGTATCCGACTTCATCCATGATAGGTTGAGGAAGGTTCAGGTCCATGTACAAGATGTACAAAGCTTGTAACCAATTCTCTTTTCACCAGAGTATTAATTGCTTTGTAAATCAAGTGAGAGAGCTTCTTCTGCTAGAGTTTTCTTTGTTCACTAGATGCCTTGGTGTAGAAGCAACATATTTTATCCTTGTTTGCTGAGTTCAAATCTTCAACAAATAGGCTTCCTTTCCTTACTCTTTTCAGAGCAACTTCACCAGTTTTCTTGCTTGTGATTGAGCAATCTTTTTTGTCAAATATGACTTTAAAACCTTTGTCTGTAAATTGGATGATACTGAGAAGATTCATTTCAAGACCTACAACCAAAGCTACATCATTAATGAAAATATTTACAGAAATCAACATGCCACATCCCATTGTGAATCCTTTATTGTTGTCTCCAAAGGTCACCAAAGGACCAACCATCTCCTTAAATTATGATAGCAAGGCTTTATCACCTATCATATATCTGCAACATCCACTGTCAATGATCCACATGACTTTATTCTTCTTTCCCTACACATAATTACTTTTAAGTGCATTTAGTTACCTAAGCAGTGTTGGGCACTTTCTTCTTTTTCACATAATTAGCAGAAGTTGAACTTGAACATTCAAAAGGAACAACATTCTTAGTTTGATCACCATTTTTATCTTTAATCACATATCTAAAGTTAACTTCTTTAAGATCTTTTCTCAACTTATGACAACTGGTCATGACTTTCATGTTGCATGAAATGTAATCAAACTTGTCACATAAAGAATAGGGATCATCTGTTTGTGCCTCATTATATTTGCAGGCTCCATACTTTGGCTTACTGACATCCTTCTTATAAAGCTGAGTTCGATGATCTGTTGAGCCACATTTTTTACACTTCTTTCTTAGAGAATCTGCATTATAGGCATAATTTCTGTTTTTGTTGACACCTATCTACTCATTTTTGTTCTTCTTTTTCTTTCCAGTGCTAAAATTCTTGATCTCATTTTCTAGTGTCTTGACAGTTAGACTCACCGTGGGCTTCTTCTCACATTCAGTCTTTGAAGTGGATTTTGCATCCTCCTTTTCTTTATCTTCATCTGCAAGCTCCTGCTTGATGACAAGCTCCACTTCTTTGAAGTTCACTTCACAAGCTTTGAACAAGGATGCATTCACATTTTTTAGCATCACAGAAATATCTTGGTTCACATTGTCCTTCCCTTTGTCAATTTCATTTTTCTTATGAGAATTCACAGTCTCATAGTCCAAGCCAATGGCTATGTTAGCACATGATTTGTTCTTCTCATGCTACTGACCAATTAATTGAGATGCATTTTTGAATTATTTGAGCTTCAAATCATTTTTCTCAATTCTTTCTCTTAACACTGCTTCTACTTCTCCAACATACTTAAGCTTGTTTTTGAGATACTCATTTCCTTGTTTAACCGCTTCAAGATCAATAAGCTGCAGTTCTAGCTCATGTTTCTCAATCTCAAGTTTTTCATTAATTTTTGACAACCTACTTACTTACTCAGTAGCTCTTGTTTAACTGCTTCAAGACCAACAAGCTACAATTCTACACTCATCTTCTCAATAGTTTCCTTATATTGTGCAACATTTTAATCAATGGTAGTTAGGACAGGTACCTCATACTTAGATGCAGATGACTCTTCTTGCTTCAAAGATATGAGAGCATAGTTTCCATATTCTTCACCATCATCTTCATCATCTGTATCATCCCAACTTTTACCCTCAGCAATATAAGCTTTTCCCTGTTGCTTTCTCAGAAGTGCTTCATACTTAGCTTCCAGTTCCAAATAAGCCTTGTCCTTCTTCACTTTCTTTGGCTTCCTGTATTCTGTGTCAAAGTGACCAAGTTCATCACAGTTGTAGCATCTAATCTTTGATCTGTCCACAAATCTTGACTTTTATCCACTTTTTCCAGTTGCATTCAGCCGAGTCTTTCCTTTCCAGTTGCTGTTGTAGGATGTTTGGCTCTTACCCTTAAAATATATAGGTTTCTTGACTCTCATGTTTGAAAATTTTCTTGGTAGATAAGCCATAAATTGGTCCATTTCATCCAACTCATCAAGAGTATAGAACCCATCCTCTTCCAGCTCTAAAATGACTTGTTTTTTAGGTTCCTTGTTTTTCAGATCAACAACTTTAATAACTTGAGTCCGAGGTTCTATTTCATCTTCAGTCATTTTGTTATCATTTGCTATCAAGGCGTTTGACACATCCACAACATGTCTTTGGCTAGCTTTCAATGACTTTCTCTGCATCATTTTCAGCTCATAAGTTTTGAGAATACCATACAAAACCTCTAAAGTTATTCTCCCCAAATCTCTTTCTTCTCTTGTTGCAGAGATCTTTTATTCCAAGTGGTCAGGAAGAGTGAGCAAGAATTTGAGGTTAATTTCTTCAGCTTCATAGTAATTTTCATGAAGCTATAAATCATTTATTAGTTTATTGAATCTCTAGACCTCAGTAATGCTTTCTTTTGGTTTAGCCATAAAACCCTCATACTGTGAAACCAAGATCCTTCTCTTGTTAGATCTCACCTCTTCTGTTCCTTCACACAAGATCTATATTTTCTCCCAAATTTGCTTAGCTGGCTCACAACTGATAATGTTGTTGTAAATTACATTATCAAGAGACTCAATTAATATGAGTTTTAAGCCACTGTCAAGTGCAACATTCTCTTCTCTGTTCAGTGTAGGTAGATGGATATATAAGACCAAAGTGTGCAGGAATGACCATGTCTCATCTATTGATTCAGGAACCCTTTCCATAGAAATAAAAGGTCTGTTAGGCCCTTAATCAACTATAGAGGGGGATGAATACAGTTTAATACAATCAATTCGATAAAGCTTCAACAGAATCAACAATTTTTATATTAACAGATAAAAACTAATTACAAGCGTACTCTCTCGAAATGATGAACAAATATCCTTGAGAGCTACCAGGTTATACGAAAGATATAACAATGTTGCAATGCATATATCATGAACCTAATATGTGCTTTATATAGAGCATAACTACACAATGTATAAGGAATCCTATTCTATTAACAACAAGGAAACCTATACAATTCTTCTGAGATAAAGTCCTTCACCGCCTTGAGTTCTTATTTCCTTTTCCTTATCGAAGATCAACTGATGTGATAAATAATGATTATATCATATGTTGACATCATCATCCGTCGATATCCTTATTCGTCGATATCATCATCCGTTGATGTCATCATGATCCGTTCATGTAAGTTCTGATATGAACTTCTAATAGTTTCTACTTGATTATCACCAATTGCTCCTAACAATCTCCCCCAACTTGTTCATTATGGAAATATGGACAAGTTCCAATTGATGATGTCAAAACTATCTAAATACAGGAATCAAGTATGCATGTTCAATCTTGCTTCAGTGAATATCAGATTTTACTCTTCTTCCTGAACTGCTTTTTTAACTTGAGCAATGTTAGAGGTTAATTCCAATTCCTCAGCTCAGAAAGCTCCATAAATCTTCCTTCTTTAATGAGCTTGGCTGATTTCTTCTTCTTCATATTTTTCTTCAGTATCATAAGCTTGAACTACTGTATAGAATGGATCTATCATTATTTGAGATTTAGTTTCCTTAGATATTGTTTTCTTCTTTGCAACAACTTTGGATTTAGACTTTGAAATCTTTGACTTCTCTCATATCTTCTCTTTTCCTTTAAGCTTCACGTCAGCAGTTATAGTAACTTATGATCTGAGATCTTCTGTCTGACTGATTTCCCTTATAACTACACATCTGGTTGGTCTGTTAGAAGGATCATCTTCATAAAGTACTTGAGAAATTACAGCAATATCAGCATTTGCTATCTTCATGGAATTCCTGAAGTCTTCCTCCATTTTCTTTAGCTGTCCAAGATCAACTCCAGGATTTTCTTTTGCAAATATTCTTCTACTTACCTCAGAGTCAAATAATTGAATCTTTGGATCCATGTAGAATAGAGTTGTCTTTCTTCCTTTAACTTTCAGAGTTTAAAGATATTGATTTGCTTTAGCACCAGCTTCTATCTCCAGAATACCTTGGTCTTCATCAGCAACAGTTGGACTTGTGAAGATTTTTGCATTTTTGTAGTCACAATCCAATCTTCTACTCTTCTTTTATTCCTCTTACTTTTTTCACCTTGTTTAGATTGAAATCTAGTGATTGCTTTTGATGAACCACTAACTCCAACTAGCTCTTCACCTCTTCTCCTTTCACTTTTATTTTGTCCCTCTTATTACCTCCATCAGGATTTTCATCATCGGTATTTGTCAATGTCAGATGTTTGCATTTAGATTTAACAATTTTCTCCCCTTTTTTGGCATCATCACCAAACAGTAGAGAAAGAATCGACTCCATTGAATTCTGTAATTCTGTAAGTTGATCAGACATTTGAACTTGTTTAGTTTCCAATCTTACTTGGCTGGCTTCAATTACAATTTATCAGGAAACTAGTGGTGCAATTAGTTCCTGAATTTCCTGATGAGTAGTCAGCTTTGAAGCAATCAATAATTCCTTGATCTGATTGATTTGAGTAGTAATTGCTTCATGAGTTGTGTGTAAGGATCTGACAATTAAAGTTGATGCTTACAGATGATTGAGCATATCAGGATTTGTAATCTTCTGTTCTTCTATTTTCAGATGTGTAACAGCTTGTATTCTGAAAATAGGATATGTATCATCTTTCCAATGAGCATTCCAGAGATTATCAAAATAATCCTCCTTCTTCTTAGCATCTAAATCTTTCATTTTTTGTTATCTCACATGCACAGGCATATCTTCAGGGAAGAAAAGATCATCCTCAGGATCTATAATAGCATTAGAAACATTAGCTTATTCACCATCATTAGATTCTTCAATAGCAACTGGATTTTGCACTAATTGTTGAACTTCATCACAAGCTTCAGCATGTAGAATAGAATTAGAAATTGGTATAGTATATGATCCAGTAACTTCAGATCTTCCACACCTTCAGCAGTAAACTCCACATCTTCAAGTATTGCAGATAAATGAATTAGAGCTTCGAGATTAACTTCTAGAACCTCAGTTCCTGTAACATGCTGTGGTGATTCTGAAATGGATGAAACTTTATGAATGGACTGTTGTGCTACTACAACTTCAGCAACAACATGGATTATCTCAGGTGATGGAAAAGTAGAGTAAATGGACTATTTTTCAACAAAAATATGGATTGTCTCATGTGGTGGAATAGTAGAATGTATGGACTCCAAGAAAGTATCAGTAATTAGACTTGCAGGGAGATTAATAGCCCTTGATACATCATAGTTTTCTTGATGTTCAACAGACTGCTATTCAACATCTGTTTCTTTAGTACTCTGAGCACCTGCAAACATATATCAATTAAAACTTAATCTCTCTATTCTTTTAAAGTAGTCTCACTACTCCTCACACCACACATCTCATGACTCTTAAAAGTCAGAGCTTACTCACAAGGATTACCAAATCCTATTTCTCATCCACCTCTCCTTTTGGCAGGATACTGCCCATCTTAAATTCTATTTTTCGCTCATCTTTTCACACATATCACATAAAAAACTCAAAAAAATTGTCCTATAGAAATAAGAGGTGGCTAAAGAAGGGTGATATGTGGTCATACAACTATAGGCAGTCCTTAAATAAGGTCTAGAAGTAATCATTCCAACAGGATTTATATCATGAAAAATAAATGATGAAAAGACTGTATCAGTATTTAGAATAAATGTTAATAAAGTAATAACAATATTTATACCTTGTGAATACACAATTAAGCTCACAGTTGATATTATGGTTATGACAATCGTTGTTCATCAATAATGAGAATCTTCATTTGAATTGGAGAGGATTTGATCAGGTTACCGTCATGTACCATGATCTCAAACCTTGTTCTTCTTTGAAAGAACTAACACTTGAAAGTGTTTATTGAAAGCTATTCACAGAGTCTTCAGTAAAAACTGATGAAACCTCTGTGCTTTTGTTAGTATCATTAAGATCTACCTCAGCAAGTAGTCTCTAACAAACTAAATGTTATTTCTGAGTGGTGAACATAATTCAAGAATTATGTCACTTGATTTTTGGCAACATTTGAGAAACGGATTCAAGTGTTTCAATTATGAGAAGAAATTTAAGATATAAGATGTGTAATGTTAAGAAATGAGTGTGAACAACTTTCTTGATGAGAAAAGAAAGTTTCAAGGAATTTGAATAGAATGTAACACTCAAAGATAATAATCCTTATTGACTAAGAATTAAATCTTTCATAAATTTCTTCTTTAACAATAGTTACCTCCTGTAGTATGCTCAATTTGTACTGAAGTGATCACATAAACTTAAACAGAGATTACTTTATTCACATGCACTATTAAAAAATATCTGAAGTTAAGCATGTAGTACTGATTTAGATATCAACAGTTAAAAAGCATTCAAGCACATACAAGATACTAAGCAATTAATTATTCACATGAAGAGCCAAAGAAGGCACAAATATTTTTATTGATAATTAAGAAGCTGAGTACAAGATTTCATAGAATTTTAAACATAAAATCCTAATACAATCTAACTACTCGGACTTCTTCCGCCTCTTTGCTGCTTGCTCCGCTCTTATCAACCCGTGATGATAAATCCTACTCATTGTGCCTGTAAGAGAGATGATATTCTCTTGCAGCTCAAGAGCTGCATGGCGAGCATGTTCCACTAGTTCAGCACGAAGTTCTTATTTAAGAAGAACTTCTCCGGTAAAGAAATGTAGTTCCAACTGATCATCCCAAGAGAGATGATCATAGACTGAATTTGGAACTTCAGTTGGGTGGAAAACTTCACCACCAATACAAACCTTAAGTTTGTATGGATCAAAGTACATCTTTTCATCACTAGGATTAAAGATAGGTAGATAGCATCCACCACTACGTGTGTAAAACTGGGGTTGAACAATTTTTTGTTGAGTGAAGTTGTGAATGAAATATTAAGAAAATGATGAGTTGAGTATGAGAAAGACAATGAGAAGTTTTGAGAGTGGAAGGTTGTATTTATAGTTAAAAGGTTTAGAAACTGAAGGGACTCATTGTTTAACCATGTAATAATTAACCATAATGCGAATACACGATTACTCGTATCTAGCTAAACAAAAAGTAATCACTCTCTTCAGATTATTATTCCAATATAAATACTCAAGTATTACTAGATACTTGCATCAATAGCTAACCCACTTAAGCAATTAAAAGATATTCCACTAACTCACTAATTATTTAAAAATATTACTTAACAATTTATTTCGAACAAGTTCAAAATAATCAATGAAGTATAACAGTCAATCATATTTTGACTATTATCAGTATTTTAATTATGAATATCAGGATTTATCAACTACTGACAAAACCTATTAGTCAAAGCAAGTTTAACTAATAACAGCGCATGTACGCATAATCAGTAGTTCAACATGCAATTTGCACATAAGATCATTTAGCACAATTTGCATGTTATCATGGCATCAACATTTAGCACAAAAATCAGTATCTAACAAGTACTGACACATAATAAGACACCGTGCTTCAAAAATATCAGCAGTCTTAATTATCAGAGTTTGAGAATTATCCTGATATCATTCCCAATTCATTCACTAGTATTGTGAAAGTAGTTTCACAGAGACGCTTGGTGAATATATCTGCTACTTGCTTCCACATATTCCCTTATGAAATGATACCTGATGCTGATATGCTTAGCCATTGAATGCTGCACTGGATTTCCTGTCATTTCAATAGCACTTTTATTATCACGATATATAGGAATAGAAGAATAGTCTAACCCATAATCTAGCAGCTGATTCTTCATCCATAGAATCTGAGCACAACAACTTCCTGCAACAATATATACAAAAAATGACTTTTGTTTCTTGTTATACCAAGAAACCAATCTGCCACCAAGAAATTGGCAGCTTCCAGAAGTGCTTTTCCTGTCTATTTTGCATCCTGCAAAATCAGCATCTGAATATCCAATTAGCTTAAAGTCTGAATCTCTAGGATACCTTAATCCCAGATTCATGGTGCCTTTGAGATACTTAAAAATTCTTTTCACAACTAACAAATTAGGTTCTCCAGGATCAGCTTGGAACCTTGCACACAGACAGGTAACATACATGATATCAGGTCTACTAGCAGTCGGATGTAGGAGTGAGCCAATCATACCTCTGTAGTTAGTTATATCTACTGAAGAACCGGTATTTAAATCTAACTTGGTTGCAGTGGCCGTGAGAGTTGATGCAGTTGAGCAGTCTTGCATTCCAAATATTTTGAGTAGATTCCTGGTGTATTTGGATTGATTTATGAAGATTCCTTCATCGGGCTGTTTAACTTGTAACCTCAGAAAATAATTCTGCTCTCCCATCATACTTACTTTATACCTGGACTGCATTAGCTTTGCAAATCTCTCACAGAGTTTATCATTAGTAGATCTAAAATTGATATCATCAACATATATCTGTACTAATAACAAGTCCTTACCATGGTATTTATAAAAGAGAGTTTTATCAATTATAACTCTTGTGAAACCACTCTCTAGCAGAAATAGAGCAAGTGTATCATACCAAGCCCTTGGAGCTTGCTTCAAACCATAGAGTGCTTTATCCAGTAAGTAGACATGATCCGGATACTTTGGATCAACGAACCCTGGAGGCTATTGAACATAAACTTCTTCTTCGAGTCCTCCATTTAATAATGCACTCTTCACATCCATTTGGAACACTTTAAACTTCTTGTGAGCAGCATAGGCAATAAATATTCTAATTGCCTCAAGACTTGCTACTAGAGCAAATGTCTCATCATGATCAATTCCTTCTTGTTGTGAGTAACCTTTTGCTCCAAGCTCCAAGCTCTTCCTCTTCATACATTCAAGCACTCAAGGATCAAGTAGCTTCCTTGGAAACCTTTAATACTTCTCTAAGCACTCAAGTTCAAGCTTTGACTTCTCTGGTTAAAAGCCAACAGACAGACATTCAGACTCTGGTGGATTCTCACAAGCATCTCCAAATACAAAACTCAGTTACTTTGGGAGCCATCATGGGAAAGCTGAACATTCCTCTACCATCACTTCCAGAACAGATAAGGCCTGAAATTTCTACTCCCCTTCTCATGCCTGCCAACAAGACTAAGGGGGAGATAGAGGCTAGGCTCGCACAATCCAGATCATCGCAACAAGTCCAGGGTGCTACACAAAACTTAAATCAAGAAGTGGATCTTGACATGGAGAGATTTATTAGGGTTGCTGAGGGACCAAGTCTGAGCAGAGAGTTTGATGAATTGCTTAAGGCCCTAAAAGCTTCTCTCAATGATAATCACTTCTCATACAAAAAGACCCTGGACATGACAATAAATTTCTTAAGGGTGATCATGGTGAATCAAGACAACTTTCTACAAAAGAGGATTGTTGTCAATATCAATGAATCAGGGATAGACAGATGTATGCAGGTGTCCCTCAATTATCTTATCTCAAGTAGGGAATCTGAGTTGGACATTATGATCAACAAAGTCAGAGTTGTAACTCTTGAAGACACCCTGCTGCTAACTGAATTGAAGAATGCACAAATGGCTGCTTTTCCTGAAGCTTATCTTCAGCCAAGCAAGGGTATAACTTATATATGTCCAAACACCAAACATTTCAAACATTTTCAAATTCCCAAACAATGTGTCATGGCCAACAAGAAGCTTATCATGATTCTGGAAACTGGCTTAAAATCAAAGAGGAATAAGAATAATGATGATCTGGAAATGATAAAGCTGCTGAGGAGGTACTTGAATGACGCTGAAGCCAACTTGCCCAAAACTCAAATCAACAAGGATGATTTGGATGATGATGAGCAGAAGAAAGATGATCAAAATCCTTCTGGCTCAAATTCAAGTCAGTCCACTAAGCCTTCTGGCGGCAAGGGTGGTGAGAAGAAGAAGGAGGATGATAAGAAGAATGATGAGAAGAAGAGAGCTAATGAGAGAAGAAGTAAAAGAAGACATGATGGTTCAGAACCTCAACAAACCCTAAAAATCCAAACACAACTAGCTCAAACCTCATCTCAACCTATAACATCAACTATCTCAAACATCAAACCACCTCAAAATTCAAAGAAAAAATTTCTGTACAAACAAACAGCCAATTCTTTTCTAAAAATTCCAATCACCACAAGCCAAACAAGTCTCAAGAAAATCTCAACCCTACCTTTAGCCAAGCCTTCACTAAAAATAAATCTTAAATATGTTGGAAGAAAGTCTAAGAAAGTCAAACTTACAAAAAAAGGAGAAGTCACTGAAAGGACCATCTGGAACTATTTCAAGCAATCTGACTTTCTACCTTTAAATTGGTGCATCTCAGATGAAGATCATTTTCAACAACTTGCTGAGGAAATAGTTAGAGTCTGGGTTGTGTCTTAGAGAAGTCAGAATTTTCCATGAAGATGGGTCCTTCACTTTTCTTGGCAGTGATTTGATGGATTCTCTTTCTTTTACAAAAATTAAGAGAATAATAAACTTGTTAAAGGACAAGGATACTGCCACAAGGGCATGGAGATCAATTATAGCTGAGTGGTTGGTTGAAAGGGAAGAAACAAGAAAAAGAAATGAAGTTGAAGCTGAAGAAAGAAGGAGGAGATATGATGAAGAAATTGAGATGTTTATAAAAAGATCAGAAGAGCTTAAGGTAAAAGGAATGAGCAGGATCTCTAAGGATGGGAAATTTCTAAACATCAAAGCTGGTGGATTCTCAAGATTTAGAATAGAATTTCTAGACAATGGTTATCCTAAGGTAGCAAGGCAAAAACTTGTAGAATCTCTAAGTGGAACACCTATTATAGAAGAACTGGAAATTCTTGATCACTTGAAGGATGTTCTTAGGGAAGAAGCGGATACAAAAACCGTCTTTACCTGATACTTGTAACCATTGAACTTTGTAAATCTTATGTTGTACAAAATTTGTAATTCTATCAAGCTTTGTGTATCAATTTTACTTTCCATCATTTTAAACTTGGGGTTAGTCTTGTTAACATGCATGAATTTGTGTTAAGCAATCTTCTCACAAATTGGGGGAGATTGTTGTACAAGACATACCTGTACTTTAACAAGACTAAGACAATTTGTCAACCCTAAGTAAGTTGTATTGTTATCTTAGTTTGTATTTTGTACTTGTAACACTTAAAGTCTGTAAAAATGTCAAAGGAGAAAACTGGAGTATTTTTCTATAAACAGTGTCAAGCCTAAGAATTCTATTTGGAAGAAGATCAAGAAGATCATGCCTTAGAAGAATTATGAAGAAACTTGGAGTTGAATAAATCTGTTTTAGGAAAAATATTCTAAGTTAAGATCTCTACAAGTCACAGATTCAGTGTTATAGAGAAGTCACTAGAGAACTCCAAATGACTTATCGAGAAGTCAGGAAAGGTACTAGAGAACTCATAGAGATATTGACAAGCCAAATTGAAGACATGGAGATTGGAGATATCGACAAATCATTTCTTCACTAGAGAACTCAGAGTTATCGACAAGTCAACATTAATTAGAGAACTCTGAGTTATTGATAAGTCAAATTCCACTAGAGAACTCAGAGTTATCGATAAGTCAAATTCCACTAGAGAACTCAGAGATATCGATAATCCAAAATTCACTAGAGAACTCTGAGTTATCGACAAGTCAAATTTGACTAGAGAACTCTGAGTTATCGATAAGTCAATAAGCCACTAGAGAACTCAGAGATATTAATAAGTCAAAGTGAAGATATGAAGACTAGAGATCTCTACAAGCCAAATTCTCTTATAGAGAACCCAGAGACCACTAAAAGTCAAATTTACTATGTAGTATTAGAGATCTCGATAAGCCAATATACTTATCGAGATGTCAAGTTCTCTATAGACCAAATGGAGATCTCGAGGTAAAATCTCAAAGTACAAAATTGCAGATCCGATCAATATCCAAGATTAACATTCAACAAATAATCCAAACAGCTGGATTGACAAGTCTACAAAAAGCAGCTTGAAGGATGCGCAAGATAAATGGTGAAGATTAACTGAAAAAGGAAGATCAAAGTATACACAAGATGCTAAGATATGCTAATCCAGAAATAGAAGATATACTTTTCTATAAATAGAAATCGCAAGTGACTGTTTACAAAAGCTAATAACATGTCTTATTGTACACTGTGTAATCCAGCAGTTAACTGGATTATAAAGTTAATACTGGTCCTTTAGTCAGTTGTAATAATTGAGATAGAAAATCTTGTAACTCTCTCAAGAAGAAGTTAAGCTCTTTATCAACAAAGAGCCTAGAAATTTTGTAGCAAAACATTCTTAATTTTAATATAAAATAAGTGAGTTTTGAAGATCTGTGTTCTTTATTCTTGCAAGTTTAATTTCTGCATGAACACAATTTCACTACAAGATCTAATTACTTTGTTCAACCATAAAAGAGTCAAGAAAAGCCTAAAAACAGAAAAACACATTCACCCCCCTATGTGTGTAATTCATTACCTAACAAGTGGTATCAGAGCAAAATCTGGAAGAAAATAGATTCAAGATCTTGGAGAATGAATACTGTTAGGTCCCAATTTGTTTGTAGAAGGGGGGTTGAATGTAAACAATACCGTTTAATCGAATAAAATGCGGAATAAAAAGGTGAAATAAAATTCAAGTTAAATAAAACTTTTATTAAACTTGAAAGGTGTTACAACAACGGTATTTGTTACAAGGGATTAATCTCAAATCAATTATTACAAATCTAGAATAAATTCGACATGAACTTTTTCTATTTTTGCAATGAAAAGATCAAATGCTAAATGCGATTTGAGATTAAGTTCTAGGGATTTTAATCCGCTAGATTGTTACACAAGAACAAGATAAATAATTCTAGTGGTTTGGATTTAACGTTACAATCTAGAATTTTGATCTTGAATAGAGCAGATGAAAAATGAAATGATTTGCTTTTGTTTCTGCTGTGTTCTTGACTTGTGTATTCTGTTTGAATGATTGCATGAATGTCTTCTGCTTTTTGTTGTTTAAGTAAACAAAACAATCCAGTTGAATCAGCAAGACTTTCGGCAAGACAATCAAATGAACTGGCATGACAATCCATTTGAACTGGTAGGACTTTCGGTGAGACTATCCTTTTGAACTAGCAAGACAATCCCAATAGCTAGCAAGACAATCAGAATGAACTAGCAAGACTTTCGGTATGACTATCAATTGTCATACCGATTATCATAGTAGTTCAAATCATATTGTCTTACTGAATTATTAATAGATTTTAATCTAATAACAATTCTGAAAATCCTTAATATTAATTCTGAATTAATTAATCAATTAATTCAATTAATCAATAAATTAATCTTTGCAGATATAATTTATTTTCTTAATTAAATTATTTGACTTAATTAATTAATAGAGAATTAATACTAATCTTGAGCAGCAACCATTCTTTTGAAAATCTTCTGAAAATTACTGTCAATTATGAATCAATTCCACCACTTCAACGTTGACACTCGATGTACTGTTTGGTTCATGAGTGACTAACTTCCGTGACGTTTCTTCAAGCCTTGACCTTGATACTCTTGATTTTCTTCAGACTAAATACTTGTAATTAATTGATACCCTGACGAGATCTCTGTCACTTGATTAAATCCACAATCTTGATTTATATCACCGAGGCTTGATCAATTTCTTGAGCTTCTTCCAGTGAATTAAGTCTTCAAGTCTGTAGATGAATAATGTTTCTTAACCCTTTGACAGATGTTACTCTGTGAGATCTCTCTGACGATAGATCCACTATTTACTTATTACATTCTTATTTGAGTTGAGTTAAATCCTCGAATAAACAAATAGGCTATGACATATGCCTTTCAAATACACAGAAAATCAGTAGCATCAAAATTCCTACCTTTGACAAAGCTAACTATACTCTTTGGAAAAAGAAAATGTTGTTATTTATCAGAATGGCCAATCCACTCTATATTCAGATTCTCAAAAATGGGCCCTTCACTCCTATGGTTAGAGTTGAAGAAACAGCATATGGTGATATGGTCATTCCAGCTCATATGCTCCAAAAGATCCTTCTGAGTATTCTGAGCCTGAAAAGGAGAAAGTTTCCCTGGATAGTGGCTTGCAATTGATATTGATTGAGTCACTTGACAATATGATGTACAACAACATTATCAACTGTGACACTGCCAAGCAAATATGGGAAAAAATTGAAATACTCTGTGAGGGAACTGAGGAAGTTAGATCAAATCAAAGAAGGATACTGATTTCACAGTATGAGGGTTTCATGGCCAAGCCAAAGGAAAGTATAACAGATGTGTTTGAAAGGTTCAACAAGCTGATAAATGACTTGCAGCTCCATGACAAATACTATGAAGCTGAAGAGGTGAACTTGAAGTTCTTGCTTACTCTCCCTGATCATTTGGAACAGAAAATCTCAGCAATCAGGGAAGGGAGAGACATAAGCAGAATAACACTGGAAGTTCTATATGGAATTCTCAAAACATATGCCTTAGAAATGATTCAAAGGAAATCATTGAGATCTGGTCAAGGACATATTGTAGATGGCTCAAGTGATTTAATTGTCAATGAAAGCCAAGCATCAAATGATGAGCCAAGATCTCAAACTTCAGTTGCCTCAACAAGTGAGCAAAGAACAAATGATTCACAGGAACAAGTCATTCTGGAATCGGAAGAAGATGAGTTCTACACTCTTGATGAACTGGATGAGCTAGATCAGTCAATGGCCTATTTGGCTATAAAATTCTCTAACATTAGAGTAAAGAAGCCAAGATACTTCAAGGGTAAAGGACAATCTTTCAACAAAGACAGCAGTTGGAAAGGAAAAGGGAAGTACATTTCTGACAGCAAGAATGGTTACAAAACTGGATCTGTTGACAGATCTAAGATAAGGTGCTTCAATTATGATGAACTAGGCCATTTTGCTATAGAATGAAGGAAACCTAAGAAAGCAAAGAAAGACAAAGCTTATCTTGAACTAGAAGCAAAGTATGAAGCTCTTCTGAAGAAACAGCAAAGCAAAGCTTATATTGCAGAAGGAAAAAGTTGGGATGACTCTGAAAATGATGAAGATGAAGAATTTGGAAATTATGCACTCATGGCCTTGGAGCAAGAAGAATCATCCTCATCTAAATCACAGGTACCAACTCTTACCACCATTTATTTTGTTATTCCCTAACAATACAACAAGAATTACAGAAGTGGGGTTGAATGTATCCACCATATATATATATATTGATTTGAGAACTCTGTGAAACTCAAATTGGCTCACAGCTGCTTTACAAGTTGAACAAACAAACTAAAGAGAAATTCTTGACAAGTTCAACCTTTTCTATTTCTCTCCTAAAATGTGTTTGCTTAGTTATTTGTTCTACTAGCTACACTTGGTTTATATATCATGAAGTTTACATGGTAATAAGACAGTATAATAAAATAAAACATATCAAGTCTAACTCCATACTGCTTCATTACTCTATTCCAGCATCTTTGGAAATCTTCATACCTTGCATGGAAATGGTAATGCTTCTTTGCTCTCAATTTCCTGCTAAACAGGCTGCCACATTCCTTTTACAAACACCCATTGCATGTAACTGTGTTGTCACTGTCAACAGATATTTGAATTGATCATCCGTCGGGCACATGCTTGTTATCCGTCGGGTAGCTTTGTTGATCATCCGTCGGGTAGCCTTGTTGATCATCCGTCAGGTAGCTATTTGACACTTGACTCCATTTCACTTATGCAGAATTACAAGACATCTCATATTTACAATTAAACAACCTATTCTGCATATCTACTAGTAGTTAACATGACTCATAAGCTCCTACAGAATCTACATAAAGTTGTTTGCAGAAATGTGTTACACTACTTATTATTACATAAGTTACTCACTCGATGGATGTCAAATCATCATCCGTCGGGACTATATTGAATCATCCGTCAGGACTATATTTGATCATCCGTCGAGTGCTACAAAATTCACTAAGTTAAATCTGCTAAGGTGTTTTGTATAATACATCATCAAGTTCACAACATAAAATGCCATGTCTACCATGCATAAATTGCCTGCTGTTAATCACTCTCATAAAGTATGTGGTGTTTCTAATTGTATGTCTTGTGCTTTTAATATGATGTATGCTTATTTTAATGGTAAGTATGTGTCTAATGATAAGACTACTCCTCGTCAGCATGTCAATAACAAGAAACATGATAGGTCTAAGACTGCTAGTCCTTCTAAGGCTAGAAAGGAGACATTTGTGCCTAAGCTTAAACAGAAATTTGTTAAGGCTGTTTACAAGGTCAAATGTTCAGTCATTGAGAAAGTTGAGACCATTAAAATTAAAAATGTTGTTTTTCCTGACAAAGGACAATTCTACAAGTATGCCGGGCCCAACCAAGTTTGGGTTCCGAAGAAGGTCTAATCCATTTATAGTGCAGGGCATTAAACAGGTGTAACCGGTAGTGTGGATTCTTGACAGTGGATCATCAAGACATATGACCGGAGATAGAGCCCTGCTATCAAATGTGGTTGAGAAAGCTGGCCCCCTGGTTACCTTTGGAGATAACAATAAAGGTTTATCTGAGGGATATGGCTGTTTGCAAGCTGGGAATGTTATCATTGAAAATTTTTTATAGTGTGCTAGGTTATTATCAGGAAGCATCATCTAACATATAGCACCAATGACGAGACTTGAGAATATTATGACATATCAGGCACCTGCTGCACATTACACTTGGAATTGGACTCTAGTAAGATGTGTACAAGTGTACTCCTGGTTGGTGAGTCAAAAGAGGAAGTCAATGCACCACAGTTCATGGACTTTGCAGCTGCAGATCTATTGGACTATGGAATCTCTTCTTCACAATCTCACTTCAGGTTGGTATGAACTAGTGTACTACTCAAGCAATCGTCAAGAACATGGTATGGCACTCTAACTGAAGTTATTGTTTAATATGAACTAGTAGAGTCGTCATATTTTTAACTTTCTTATCACTAGGCACAATCATATTGTTTTATATGTGCAGTGGTATATTGATAATGCAACATAACAATTAGTATCTAAAGTACTTGACAAGTATCGGTCAATGATATGTTGTTAACATTATGTTGCAGATATTTGTAAGCTTTTGACATGAATGAGAATTACTTAGACTTTACCCTAAGTGATCAATGTTTTATCCAAAAACTCATTCATATTGAAAAACAAAATTAAACTTCTTTCTACATTAGTGATTTCTTATTTCATGTAAAATCTTTTGAAATCACTATTGTAAATCATTTTCTCTCTATTACCATATATTCTGTGTTACAGGTTCAGTCTCCAATGACTTTCTTTCATTAACAGTCATGAGGTTGAAAACCCACAACGTCTATCCCAGACTGTAAAGACAAACACAAAAACAGAACCAACCAACACTCTCTTACCACTAAATGTAGTATGAATGAGCGTGAGGGAGATAGTGCCTAGTGCACCATATAAGGAAGGTTCTGTAGTCAATCCAGTAGCTCTGTCTCCTACATAGATGAGTAGTATTTAAACCGAGATAACTGCTAGCCCCCATACATCTTCTCAAAAAGATGTAATGGCTGAAAAGGCACAAAAACAGTTACTAGATTCATTCTCTCAACAGGGTGCTTCTATTGAATTTTGCCTGTCGGCCAAGGTATCCGATGTAGTGTCACCACTTCAAACATAATCAATTCTTGATGCACAAGGAGAGGTTACACACACAAAGGATGAGTTGACGGAAATAAGAGTTTCGACCATTTTAAGGTCAGATTCGATTGTTCAAGGTTCGTTAGTGGACCAATTGCCTTTACAGGTGTTAGGAGAGGATACTGATCCAAAAGCCATATGTCAGTGGTCAGTGTCTACCTCCCCAGGCTTAAATCCCCTGGATGCATCTGCGGATAGTGGATCTGACATAGGCGCAGATCGACAACTTGTTGACAATGATTCAGATATTACCTGATGAGTCACAAGGAAATGTCTTCACAGGCATTAGAAGGGAACTTTGATCTTTATGCTAAATTCTTTGGATCATTGTTTACCTTCCCAGAATTCAAATCTGGAACCCTAAAAGGGAAACTAGCAACTTGTAAATTATGACTCAGATTCATCTGACGAGTTTAACAAGGATGGGGATTTGTGAACTCCCATTGCACCACCTGTGACCTCCTTAAGGATGGCTAAGGTGATTTTCCTTGCAGGTACAGCTGGATTATGGAGCTATGAGAGAAGAGTGATACACTTGTGAGAATGAGTGTAAACACGAGTGGAGAGAAGAGTGAAACACATGTGAGGTACACTAAAACAGGATCACACACTCACAGTGAGGAAGAAAGAGAAACTACTTGTTATTTCTTTTCCAACCAAGTGAAATATGAGAACTCCTTCAGACGACGGCATACATTCCTTCTTTAAGGGGGAGATAAAAGCTTAAGAAATAGTTTGGAGGATTCCTCAACTAAGGGGGAGAAATAGCAGGGAGGAAGAAAAAGATCCTACATGTACACTACAAATAAAGATGGAACTACTTGAAAATATGTTCAGTCTAGAGGAACATCTACTTGGAATCTGGAAAATGTTAAATCTAGTCCATAACTTTTCTACTATTTACTTTGCATTCCTGTTTATATCTTTTTCTTATTTGTTAGTTGAGTTATCCTCTAGGTATTTGTGTGTTATTGTCTAACAAACAAATAGGGGGAGATTGTAAGTCATATGTCATAGGCCTATTTGTATATTCGAGGATTCAACTCAACTCAAATAAGAATGTAATAAGTAAATAGTGGATCGACCGTCAGAGAGATCTCGCAAAGTAATATCTGTCAAAGGATTCAGAAACAAGGTTCATCTACAGACTTGAGGAGTTAATTCACTGGAAGAAGTTGAAGAAGTTGATCATGCCTCAGTGATATAAATCAAGATCGTGGATTTAATCAAGTGACAGAGATCTCGTTAGAGTATCATTTAATTACAAGGATTTAATCTGAAGAAAATCAAAGTGTCAAAGTCAAGACATGAAGAAACGTCACGGAAGTTAGTCACTCATGAACCAGACAGTACATCGAGTGTCAACATTGAAGTGGTGGAATTGATTCATAATTTTCAGTGATTTTCAGAAGATTTGCAGAAGGATGGGTGCTGTTGAAGACTAGAATTAATTCTCTATTAATTAATTAAGTCATCTAATTTAATTAAGAAAATAAATTATATCTGCGAAGAATAATTTATTTATTAATTGAATTAATTGATTAATTAATTCTGAATTAATTTTAGGAATTTTCAGAATTTAAATTGGATTAAAATTCATTTAAATTCAACAAGTCAAACTGATTGTACTAGTATGATTGTCATACCGAAAGTCATGCTAGTACAAACAATAGTCTCACTGAAAGTTACACTGGGAGGAGGATTGTCTTGCTAGTTCATTCTGATTGTCTTGCTAGTTCATTCTGATAGTCTTGCTAGTTCATTTGATTGTCATACCGAAAGTCTTGCTGAGCTCAGGATTGTCATTCCAGTTCAATTCAATTCTGTTGAATGAATTAAAAAGAAACAGAAGCAGCAGAAAGCATTATCATCAAATATACAAGTCAAAAAACAAGAACAGAGCAGCTGCAACAAACATTTTATTCTTCTCTGCAAAACTTCAAGATCAATTTCTAGATTGTAAAGTTAAATCCAATAACTAGAAATCTTTATCTTGTTCTTGTGTAACAATCTAGCGGATCAAAATCCCTAGAACTTAATCTCAAATCGCGTTTAGCATTTGATACTAATTATTACAAAAATAGAAAAAGTTCATGTCGAATTTATTCTAGATTTGTGATAATTGATTTGAGATTAATACCTTGTAATCGATACAGTTGTTGTAACACCTTTCAAGTTTAATAATATTTTTATTTAACTTGAATTTTGTTTCACATTTTTTATTCCGCATTTATTCGATTATTTGGTACTGTTTGTATTCAACCCCCCTTCTACAAACACATTGGGACCTAACAATTGGTATCAGAGCCTTCTGATTAACGAACAAATCAAGATCCTAGACTTTTGTGATTTTTCAACTCCTTGAATTTTTATTTATTCAAAAATTCATAATGACTTCACATAAAGTTGGAACCGTTAATATTCCACAATTTGATAAAGAGAATTATATCATGTGGAAGAAGAAGATGCTATTATTTTTACAAGTTGCAAATCCCAAATATTCAAACTTGTTAAAGAAGGGTATAAAAACTCCGATGGTTATTGAAACGGAGGTAATAATAGATGGTGTGATGACTACTAAAGCTAGAACCTATCCAAAAGAGCCCGAAGATTTTACTCCTGCTGAGAAGGAAGAAGCCTCCTTGGATGCCAGCCTTCAATTAATATTAATTGATTCCCTTGATCCCTTGATGAACAGACATGTGATGAACTGTAAAAATTCTAAACACATGTGGGAAACTATTGAGGTAATTAATGAAGGCACAGAGGAAGTTAGGGAGAACAAGTTGGAAATCCTAACCTCTGAATATGAACATTTGAAATCAAATCCAGGAGAAGGAATTACTGAAGTGTTTGAGAGGTACAATGCGTTGATCAACAACCTGAACATCAATGGAAAGTATTATTCAATCAGGGAGGTCAACAAAAAGTTCCTTTTAACACTGCCAGCTCATCTTGAACATAAAATCACTGCCATTAGAGAAGCTAGAGATCTGAGTGAGATTTCTTTGGACAGGCTCTATGGAGTGTTAAAAACCTATGAGTTGGAGCAGATTCAACAGAAGGAAGTCTACGGGAAGGATAGAATGGTCAGCACATCTACTGCACTTGTAGCTGAAGGTCAACAACAACAACAATCTCAACAGTTAGAAAGAATGGTACAGTTTTCCAAGGGTGAGGAAAATGAGTTAGTAGCAGAATATGATCCTCCTACTACAAATCAATCAAGTGATGATTTTTATTCCTTGGAAGAGCTGGAGCAATTGGAAGACGAATCAATGGCCCAAATTGTCAAGAGATTCTCTAATGTCAGATTCAGGAGGAATCCCAAGCTTAAGTACAAGTCCAACTACAACAAATTTCAGAAAGGTGGATCTTCATCCTCTAACACCAGCAGTGGTGGGTACAAAATAGGGATGGTTGATCGAAGCACCATTAGATGCTATAACTGCAATGAGTTGGGACACTTTGCCACAGAATGTAGGAAGCCAAAGCAAGTAAGAAAGAACTCTGAAAGGGCTTATCTGGCAAATGGAAGAAGCTGGGATGATACTGACAGTGAAGATGAAGAAGAAGGAAATCTTGCTCTTATGGCTATTGATGGAAAAGCTTCATCATCAAGAATAGAGGTAAAACTTTCTGATGCTGAAATGGTTTATCATCTAAGAGGTAACTTAGATTGTGCACGTCGTGATAATGAACTGTTAAGTTTACAGATCACAGACCTTGAGAAAGAGGTCAATGAATTAATACTTGTGCACATTAATCAAGAAAAATTAAAAGAACAGGTATCTTTTCTAGAGAATAGAGTTGACTGTTATAGAAAACTCGAAACTATTCTCAAAGACAAGATCACCGGTCTTGAGACTAAGGTTAGAGCCTACTTCAATTCTTGTTCGAAGGCTAAAGAGTTCTATAGTAAGCAAGCTGTTAATCAAACATCTAGAATAGGTTATGATTACAATGCTGCTATTGGAGAATTAGGCATAAACTCCCCTCCTCATGTCTGTGCTAAAGGGAGGGAAGTACCACATGTGCTTAAGGGTGTTGATGAACCCCTCTATAAAGCATCAATTGCTGAACCATTTGATGCGACCTCTTCTGTTATTCAAGAAGAAATACGTGCTGAGGATCATGCTAATGAGAATATTGTTTCCAAGTCAAGTGAGTCGAAAGTTCCAGTCAAAGTTGTGAAAGCAACTGAGACTAACTTAGACACACATGAGTTGGATAACAAAAATACCATGTCTACCATGCATAAATTGCCTGCTGTTAATCACTGTCATAAAGCATGTGGTGTTTCTAATTGTATGTCTTGTGCTTTTAATATGATGTATGCTTATTTTAATGGTAAGCATGTGTCTAATGATAAGACTACTCCTCGTCAGCATGTGAATAACAAGAAACATGATAGGTCTAAGACTGCTAGTCCTTCTAAGGCTAGAAAGGAGACATTTGTGCCTAAGCTTAAACAGAAATTTGTTAAGGCTGTTTACAAGGTCAAATGTTCAGTCATTGAGAAAGTTGAGACCATTAAAATTAAAAATATTGTTTTGCCTGACAAAGGACAATTCTACAAGTATGCCGGGCCCAACCAAGTTTGGGTTCCGAAGAAGGTCTAATCCATTTGTAGTGCAGGGCATTAAATAGGTGTAACCGGTAGTGTGGATTCTTGACAGTGGATCATCAAGACATATGACCGGAGATAGAGCCCTGCTATCAAATGTGGTTGAGAAAGCTGGCCCCCTGGTTACCTTTGGAGATAACAGCAAAGGTTTATCTGAGGGATATGGCTGTTTGCAAGCTGGGAATGTTATCATTGAAAATTTTGTATAGTGTGCTAGGTTATTATCAGGAAGCATCATCTAACATATAGCACCAATGACGAGACTTGAGAATATTACGACATATCAGGCACCTGCTGCACATTACACTTGGAATTGGACTCTAGTAAGATGTGTACAAGTGTACTCCTGGTTGGTGAGTCAAAAGAGGAAGTCAATGCACCACAGTTCATGGATTTTGCAGCTGCAGATCTATTGGACTATGCAATCTCTTCTTCACAATCTCACTTCAGGTTGGTATGAACTAGTGTACTACTCAAGCAATCGTCAAGAACATGGTATGGCACTCTAACTGAAGTTATTGTTTAATATGAACTAGTAGAATCGTCATATTTTTAACTCTCTTATCACTAGGCACAATCATATTGTTTTATATGTGCAGTGGTATATTGATAATGCAACATAACAATTAGTATCTAAAGTACTTGACAAGTATCGGTCAATGATATGTTGTTAACATTATGTTGCAGATATTTGTAAGCTTTTGACATGAATGAGAATTACTTAGACTTTACCCTAAGTGATCAATGTTTTATCCAAAAACTCATTCATATTGAAAAACAAAATTAAACTTCTTTCTACATTAGTGATTTCTTATTTCATGTAAAATCTTTTGAAATCACTATTGTAAATCATTTTCTCTCTATTACCATATATTCTGTGTTACAGGTTCAGTCTCCAATGACTTTCTTTCATTAACAGTCATGAGGTTGAAAACCCACAACGTCTATCCCAGACTGTAAAGACAAACACAAAAACATAACCAACCAACACTCTCTTACCACTAAATGTAATATGAATGAGCGTGAGGGAGATAGTGCCTAGTGCACCACATAAGGAAGGTTCTCTAGTCAACCCAGTAGCTCTGTCTCCTACATAGATGAGTAGTATTTAAACCGGGACAACTGCTAGCCCCCATATATCTTCTCAAAAAGATGTAATGGCTGAAAAGGCACAAAAACAGTTACTAGATTCATTCTCTCAACAAGGTACGTCTATTGAATTTTGCCTGTCGGCCAAGGTATCCGATGTAGTGTCATCACTTCAAACATAATCAATTCTTGATGCACAAGGAGAGGTTACACACACAAAGGATGAGTTGACGGAAAAAGAGTTTCAACCATTTTAAGGTCAGATTCGATTGTTCAAGGTTCGTTAGTGGACCAATTGCCTTTACAGGTGTTAGGAGAGGATACTGATCCAAAAGCCATATGTCAGTGGTCAGTGTCTACCTCCCCAGGCTTAAATCCCCTGGATGCATCCCCCAGGCGCAGATCGACAACTTGTTGACAATGATTCAGATATTACCTGATGACTGACAAGGAAATGTCTTCACAGGCATTAGAAGGGAACTTTGATCTTTATGCTAAATTCTTTGGATCATTGTTTACCTTCCCAGAATTCAAATCTGGAACCCTAAAAGGGAAACTAGCAACTTGTAAATTATGACTCAGATTCATCTGACGAGTTTAACAAGGATGGGGATTTGTGAACTCCCATTGCACCACCTGTGACCTCCTTAAGGATGGCTAAGGTGATTTTCCTTGCAGGTACAGCTGGATTATGGAGCTATGAGAGAAGAGTGATACACTTGTGAGAATGAGTGTAAACACGAGTGGAGAGAAGAGTGAAACACATGTGAGGTACACTAAAACAGGATCACACACTCACAATGAGGAAGAAAGAGAAACTACTTGTTATTTCTTTTCCAACCAAGTGAAATATGAGAACTCCTTCAGACGACGGCATACATTCCTTCTTTAAGGGGGAGATAAAAGCTTAAGAAATAGTTTGGAGGATTCCTCAACTAAGGGGGAGAAATAGCAGGGAGGAAGAAAAAGATCCTACATGCACACTACACCACACCATTGTTGTTTGTAACTACGGATCCTATTGTACGGGAGAGGTGGTAAACACAAGGTGATTTTCTAGTAAGGGAAGAAGCTATTTTCAAACGGGGAGTACCATTGGCTTTTATCTACGGATCCTATTGTACGGGAGAGGTGGTAAACGAAGGTAATCTTCTTTAATCAGTTGATTCTCATAGGGGGAGAAGCAAGAGAGATATGGGCTTCTCAACAGGAAATGTGGTTGTACAAATGAAGATGGAACTACTTGAAAATATGTTCAGTCTAGAGGAACATCTACTTGGAATCTGGAAAATGTTAAATCTAGTCCAGAACTTTTCTACTATTTACTTTGCATTCCTGTTTATATCTTTTTCTTATTTGTTAGTTGAGTTATCCTCTAGGTATTTGTGTGTTATTGTCTAACAAACAAATAGGGGGAGATTGTAAGTCATATGTCATAGGCCTATTTGTATATTCGAGGATTCAACTCAACTCAAATAAGAATGTAATTAGTAAATAGTGGATCGACCGTCAGAGAGATCTCGCAAAGTAATATCTGTCAAAGGATTCGGAAACAAGGTCCATCTACAGACTTGAGGACTTAATTCACTGGAAGAAGTTCAAGAAGTTGATCATGCCTCAGTGATATAAATCAAGATCGTGGATTTAATCAAGTGACAGAGATCTCGTCAGAGTATCATTAATTACAAGGATTTAATCTGAAGAAAATCAAAGTGTCAAAGTCAAGACATGAAGAAACGTCACGGAAGTTAGTCACTCATGAACCAGACAGTACATCGAGTATCAACATTGAAGTGGTGGAATTGATTCATAATTTTCAGTGATTTTCAGAAGATTTGCAGAAGGATGGGTGCTGTTGAAGACTATAATTAATTCTCTATTAATTAATTAAGTCATCTAATTTAATTAAGAAAATAAATTATATCTGCGAAGAATAATTTATTTATTAATTGAATTAATTGATTAATTAATTCTGAATTAATTTTAGGAATTTTCAGAATTTAAATTGGATTAAAATTCATTTAAATTCAGCAAGTCAAACTGATTGTACTAGTATGACAATCGGTATGACAATCAATAGTCATACCGAAAGTCATGCTAGTACAAACAATAGTCTCACTGAAAGTTACACTGGGAGGAGGATTGTCTTGCTAGTTCATTCTGATTGTCTTGCTAGTTCATTCTGATAGTCTTGCTAGTTCATTTGATTGTCATACCGAAAGTCTTGCTGAGCTCAGGATTGTCATTCCAGTTCAATTCAATTTTGTTGAATGAATTAAAAAGAAACAGAAGCAGCAGAAAGCATTATCATCAAATATACAAGTCAAAAAACAAGAACAGAGCAGCCGCAACAAACATTTTATTCTTCTCTGTAAAACTTCAAGATCAATTTCTAGATTGTAAAGTTAAATCCAATCAACTAGAAATATTTATCTTGTTCTTGTGTAACAATCTAGCGGATCAAAATCCCTAGAACTTAATCTCAAATCGCGTTTAGCATTTGATTCTAATTATTGCAAAAATAGAAAAAGTTCATGTCGAATTTATTCTAGATTTGTGATAATTGATTTGAGATTAATACCTTGTAATCGATACAGTTGTTGTAACACCTTTCAAGTTTAATAATATTTTTATTTAAATTGAATTTTGTTTCACATTTTTTATTCCGCATTTATTCGATTATTTGGTACTGTTTGTATTCAACCCCCCTTCTACAAACACATTGGGACCTAACAGTAATTAATTGATACCCTGACGAGATCTCTGTCACTTGATTAAATCCACAATCTTGATTTATATCACTGAGGCTTGATCAATTTCTTGAGCTTCTTCCAGTGGATTAAGTCTTCAAGTCTGTAGATGAATAATGTTTCTTAACCCTTTAACAGATGTTACTCTGTGAGATCTCTCTGACGATAGATCCACTATTTACTTATTACATTCTTATTTGAGTTGAGTTAAATCCTCGAATAAACAAATAGGCTATGACATATGCCTTTGAATCTCCCCCTATTTGCTTGTTAGACAATAATAACAAATACCTAGAGGATAACTCAACTAACAAATAAGAAAAAGATATAAACAGTAATGCAAAGTAAATAGCAGAAAAGTTCTGGATTATATTTAACATTTTCCAGATTCCAAAAGAAATTTACAAGTGAATACAAGATAGATGTTCCTCTAGCCTGAACATATAACTACATTAGTCTATCTTGATTCATAAAGCTCTAATCATATTACATTGAGTTTTGAGCTAATTGACTTCAGTTGTCTTCTCTTCTGACTTCACCTTCTTCTAGATCTTGAAGCAACTCCTTGTCAAAGACACGATCCTTTTCTGAAGTGAAGCTTGCTGGTCTGACTGGTTGAACTCCAACTGACTTCAGCTTATTCTTGAACTGATTGTACCTTTTAATATTCTTTTCACAATAAGCTTAAATCAAATCAGCAGCTTGAGTCTTCAACATGGATGAGTATCCAGCAGTTCTTGAATGATGTTCCATCCAGACCAGATGCCTAGCTGAGTAGTCTTTAAGAGATTGTGCATCTAGCTGACAGATTTAAAGACAATCAGACTTAAAGAATCTCACCTAATGAGGATTGTTGACCACTTGAGGACTAGCCCTGCTGGCAAACTCTTTAAGCCTTTCTCGAAGAACTTCATTCAATTCTGAGCTTCTTTTTACTTTGTTGAGAAGAACCCAAATCTCTGACAAAGAATGATTCTCAAACAGATGAAGTGACACCTTGAAAGATCCTTCACTCTGACAATATACAAAAATACTCATCTCATTTAGGGATCTGTCAAAAGCAGCTGTGATCCTTGAGACTTCAGTCTTGATAGCATTCATGTACATGTCATTGTTAGGATTTGAGATTTCCAGCTTGTCAAGAAGATGTAGGAACTGCCTATCATTGTTAGTGCTCAGCTGAGGCATATCAAGTACTCTCCTAGCTTCATCCCATTTTTCACCAATCTTCAGTCTGACATCTCTTCTCCTTTCTTGAGCCTTAATGTCATGAAGATGTTGCTTTTGAAGAGTTTCTGTTCTTTGTATGTCTTTCCTCATGTCAATAATCTGGGAGACCTTTTTGAGTTCAGCTTCTTTTCTTTTCATCTCTGACTGCTGCTGCTGAAACTCTTTCTCAAAGATAGGATCCACTGTAGCTTCCTCTTCCCATTCTCCAAAATCACTTTCCTCTTCAGCTTCAAATAAACCATCTTTATCTTCCAAGACTGGTTCAGTGGGAATGTCAAAAATATCAAAGTCATCCTGTTCTCCACTGTAGTAGACATCATCAGCCTTTCCTTTGTCTCCAGCAGAGGTATCTTTTTCTTTTCCCTTTCCACTAGTCCCTTTCTTCTCCCCCTTAGTTGAGGGATCCTCTACTGACTTTCCTTTAGACCCTCCATGGCCTCCATCACCTCCAGAGCCTGAGCCTCCACCAGACGGCCCTTCAAAGTAAGTTCTTTGTTCTTCATTAGGGCAGTGAGAATTCTTGATCATGAAATACAAGTGTTTCATCCCTTCATTGAGATGTTCCATGCCCGTTTCTATCTTTAGAAATCTGGAGGAGTCCAGTGAATGATTCATTTCAACCAGGTCTTCAAGAGATGTCATTCTTGTATGTAGAGAGCAGAAGTTGGAAATGTCATCAGCTGATAAAGTTGGAGTTTCCTGAATGGAATTGAGCTTTGGTATGACAGTGGTCTTGAGATCTGAGATATCATTCCTGATGAGTGCCAGCTGATTGTTGACAGAGGTGGAAGAAGAAGACCGTTCAACCACTTGTGCTTTGAATGATTTAGCTTCAGTTTGGCTTTTAGCAAGTTCTTCTTTTAAAGCAACAATTTGAGCTAACAGGTTTTCAGTGCCTGTGTCTGTGTGTGCTCTCACTTGAATTTCACTCGTGTTTGGTTCACTCACCTCATGTGCTTGTGTTTCTCTCAATATAATTGCTCGTGAGGAGTCTTCCTGTTGCTGTTCTTCTGTACCTGCAGTTAAAATCACCCTAGCCTCTTCAAGAGAGGTCAGTGGTGGTGCAATGGGAATTCGCGAGTCCCGATCCTCAGTCAATACTATCAGTTCATTTGAAATAGATGTCTGAATTGCTTCAGGGATAGATTGACCGAGTTGCCCTCCACTTTCTCCAGATAAATCTGCGAGTGGAGAATCCCGTGAGGGAGCCAGAGGTGTTGGATCCGGGAGGGGAGAAAATGACTCTATTAAAGGTGGCTGAGAGTCAGATTTTCCCTCAAAAGCATGTGACTGCTCTTCAGCCGTAACTATGGCAGGCATTGTAACAGACCCTATGTGCACTCCTCACTCCATGTCCTGAGTATCATCTACGGGTATGTATGGTTCCATTGTGATTAATGGAATTGTGCTTGACTCAGTACAGGATGCCATGGCCCTATGGCGAATTTTAATAGATTCATTCTGTTGAGAGAATGTCTCTAGTAACTGTTCATTGGCCATTTCAAAGTCCATGTCCTGTTGGGAGGACAAGGATGGGCTTTCAGATGCCTCTGTATATGTTCTTCTTTTCTTGGGAGGAGGCAGAGCTGAGGATTCACTCATATTTAACAATACACTACTTCCTATTAATCTTCTGGGTAACATTTTAGACAGTGGGGGAGAGGTTGAGATAGGTTGTGACTCTGTGTTTGGCTCTATGACCTGGGATTGAAGCTGTGGTTCTACAACTTCATGGTCAGTCCTATCGACCACTGGGGGTCTTTCAACAGAAGTAGGAATGGAGTGAGAGTGAGGAATTACTACCTGTAATGGAAGAGCATCTGATGTTGGAGGAGCCTGGGTGGCTTGAACCACTGGAGGTTGAGGTTGCTGTTCATGACCGGGAAGATTGAAAATAGGTAAGGGAATATAAGTGGCCATGAAAGCAGATACAAGTACTGGAACTTGCATGAATTTGAAGGTTGTGTCTTGGCAGGTGTAAATCTTTTTGCTTACAGGAGGGGGTTCGGTTACTGCAGAGTTAGCAAAAAGGGCTTTGTGCTCAGGTGTGAGAAGATGATCTGCTATAAGCATGAGAAAACGAGCATAGTAACATGAGACCCTACGATTTGTAGAATGATCACGTAAAGCAGTAGTGAGACGTCTCAAGAGAATGGGAAAAAGTAGTTTGCCAAAATTGATCCTTTGATTGAAAACAACCGAAAGACCAATATACTGCAGAGTGGAAGTGATGTTGTGAAAGTTGGATTTAGTGCAGTTGGCAAACACTTTAGAAAGTGTATCGAAGAAAATGTCCCATTCAGACACCAAATTGGATTTTGAAAGTTTGGTTAAATTGATCACCCCCTGATAGTGAATAGCATGGAAAAAGTTTGTGATATCATTTTCAGAGGGTAAATTACAGAAATTGTCCAATGGAAAATTTAAAGCTCGATTGATGACTGTTTTATCAACTACATATTGTGTGTTTGCCACGGTGAATGAAAAAGATTTTGAATCATCGGCCACAGTAGAGGTTGTGCAAATCAGTCTAAGCAGATCGACATTTAAAATCACATTTGATTTAATAGCAGAGCTAACAATCGAATGGTCATTTAAAAATCTAATCCATGGCTTAAATTTTTCCACATCACATTTTTCTGGATTAAAATAACCAACAAGATTATGCGAAATAATTTGGAAATTGAGAGCCATTTAAAAATAATAATAAGACACACACTTTCAGAATTTTGAGAATAATATTAAGAAAATTCGAATTAATTAAATTAATTTAATAATTCGAATTAAATTAATTATAATCAAAAAATTTAGACAGAAATGTATCTCGTTAAAATTCTTAACTCACACACACAGATTTGAAAAGCCAAAAGACACAAAACAGAAATTAAAATTAAAATTAAAAATACAATAAAAAACTGATTTTGGGGAAAAATCGAATTGAAGTAAAAGAAAAGAAAGAAAACAAAAATGGGCAGCACTTCTGTAAGTATATACATGTATGTATATATAACAGGAGTGAAGTTTTAGTATGCTGAGTAAAAAACTCGAGCAATGAAGACAGTGGAGGTTTAGATCTGTTCGAATAGAGAGAGAGAGAGAGAGAGAGAGAGAGAGAGAGAGAGAGAGAGAGAGAGAGAGAGAGAGAGAGAGAGAGAGAGAGAGAGAGAGAGAGAGAGAGAGAGAGAAAGACTGTTGGATTTTTTTGAAAAACTGAAGTGAATGATTTTAACAAGACAAAGAAACACTAAATAGACAACTGGTATGACAATTCGGGATAGTCTTACCGATTGTCATACCGATAGTCATACAAGGCAATTTTGAAGAAAAAACAAAAAACAAAACAAATAACAATATATAACTGGTATGACAATCTGATAGTCATACCGATTGTCATACCAGTACAAAATAAAACATAATATATCTGATATTAATTTTATTACTGGCATGACAATCAATAGTCATACCGATTGTCTTGCCAGTTATAAAATTAATCTGATTTAAAAATAAACAAGTATTAGTACTGGAATGACTTTCAGCAAGATAATTTCAATTGTCTTGCCGATTGTCATTCTAGTATAACATAAATTAAGTATTTAAATATACTGAATAATTAACATAAAAACTGTTAAAAACACATAATAAAAAAACAGAATATATAAAATATTTCAATTTCAGAAAACTGAAATGAATATTGCAGAAAATATTTACATAACTAAAATAATTAAAATATTTCAGAGATAATAATATTTTCAGTCCAAAAATAGATTTCTTTTGAATTTTAACAAATTAAATTCATAGAAAAATATTTTTAGAGAAAATAAAATATTCTGAGACATTAAAATTAACAAGTTGAGTAAATAAATAAGATAAGATAATAGAAATTACAATAAGCAAGAAATATGATAAAATGATAAAATAAATTTGCAAATGAATTTTTCATTTATGAAAAATTCATTTGTAAATTCATTCAAGAACAGATCTCAAATATTAACTAGATTAATCACTAAAACTATTCAACATACCCAATTTACCAACTAATCTGGTAAATGTGGATTCATCAAGTGGTTTAGTGAAAATATCTGCTATTTGTTCCTCTGTTGGAACAAAAAATAGTTCAACAGTACCATTCATGACGTGCTCTCTAATAAAATGATACCTGATGTCAATGTGCTTTGTCCTCGAGTGCTGCACAGGGTTGTTGGTGATGGCTATTGCACTTGTATTGCCACATAAAATAGGAATTTTGTTCAATACAGAGCCATAGTCTCGTAGCTGGTTCCTAATCCACAAGATCTGAGCACAGCAGCTTCCAGCAGCAATATATTCAGCCTCGGCCGTTGAGTTGGAAACTGTTTGCTGTTTCTTGCTGTACCATGAGACTAGTCTGCTACCTAGGAATTGACAACTCCCTGAGGTGCTTTTCCTATCAACAACACTTCCTACATAATCTGAATCTGTATATCCAACAAGGTTAAAACCAGATTCTGGGTACCAAATACCTAGATTTGGTGTTCCCTTAAGATATCTTAAGATTCGTTTAACAGCAACGAGATGAATATCTCTAGGATCCACTTGGAACCTTGCACATAAGCATGTAGCATACATAATATCTGGTCTACTTGCAGTAAGATAGAGTAACGAGCCAATCATACCTCTGTAGCTTGTGACATCTACCTTAATGGAGTTTTCACATGGTCCAAGCTTGACAGCTGTAGTTGATGGAGTCTTTGCTGATGCAGAATCCTCTAGATTGTACTTTTTGAGGAGTTCCTTGAGATACTTGGATTGACAAATAAATGTTCCATCTAACCTTTGATTTACTTGTAATCCAAGAAAGAACTTCAGCTCTCCCATCATGCTCATTTCAAACTTGCATTTTCTCGAAGACTGTTTGAGCCCATAGATAGCCTTGAAAAGAAAGAAGACAAAATCCAAATGATCTGGCTTTTCAAAACCAGGAGGTTGCTCTACATATACCTCTTCATCAAGCTTTCCATTCAGAAAGGCGCTCTTGACATCCATTTGATAAACTTTAAAGTTTGAGAATGCTGCGAATGCCAGAAATATCCTGATGGCCTCAAGTCTAGCCACTGGAGCATAGGTTTCATCATAATCAATGCCTTCAACTTGAGAATACCCTTTTGCTACCAGTCTTGCCTTGTTTCTTGTAACCACACCATCTTCATCTAGTTTATTCCTGAATACCCACCTAGTACCAACAGTTTTCTTGTGTGTAGGTCTAGGTACCAGTTTACAGACTTGTTGACTTTCAAACTGATTGAGCTCATCTTGCATAGCAATCACCCAATCTGGATCAGTCAGTGCTTCCTCAATCTTCTTAGGTTCCATCTCAGAAAGAAATCCTTAGAACAGACACTCATTTTGAGTAGCACGTCTAGTTCTGACTCCAACATCTGGATCACCAATAATCAACTCAAAAGGATGAGCTTTATTCCAGACAGTCTGTCTTGGAAGATTTGATCTTGATGATTCGCCTTGAAATTCATTGGGATGTTGTGTCCTACTAGATGATCCTTCAGCATCTCCCCCTGAGTTGTTGCCATGTTGACTTGAAGATTCTCCGTCAGTAGCAGTGGTATCTCCATTGTTGCCAAAGTTTCCATCACTATTACCTTCAGTATCATCATGATTAACAGGTTTTTCACCAGCAACAACCTCAGGTTCTTGACCATGTTCTGATTCTGAATCTGACATATCATCAAACTTCAGTTTCTCAGAAGGATCTTCAGTTTGGATACTAGGGAGTTTAGTGTCATCAAATGTAACATTGACACTTTCAGTTACTTTATGTTGATCAATGATATACACTCTGTATGATCTTCTTCCATATCCAACAAAAATACCCTCATATGCCTTTGCCTCGAATTTACCACGACGATCATCTCCATCCTTGAGCACGAAGCATCTGGCACCAAATACATGAAAGTATTTGATAGAAGGTTTCTATTCATTCAAAATCTCATAAGGAGTTTTCATAAAGTCTTTGTTGATTAGAGTTCGATTCTGAGTATAACATGCAGTATTGATAGCTTCAGCCCAAAAGTACATTGGAAGACCTGATTCACTTAACATCGTTCTTGCAGCTTCAATCAATGTACGATTCTTCCTTTCTACCACTCTATTTTGCTGAGGGGTTCTAGGAGCTGAAAATTGTCTAGTAATCCCTTTGTCTGTACAGAATCCATTGAGAAGTGAATTCTTGAATTCTGTTCCATTATCTGACCTTATTGCTCTAACAGGGACATTAGAATCTAACTCAATCATCTTGATATGATCAATCACAACTTGTGGTGTTTCATCCTTAGAGTGAATAAATAAAACCCACGTATACTTGGAATAGTCATCAACTATCACAAGACAGTAACACTTCTTTGACATCGAAAGGACATTAACTGGTCCAAATAAATCCATGTGCAATAATTGCAGAACACCAGTTATGGAAGATGTGTCAGTGCCTCTGTGACTTGCTTTCTTTGACTTTCCTTTCTGGAAAGCCTCACATAGTCCTTCTGGGGAGAATTTCAGCTGAGGCAGACCTCTGACCAATTCTCTTTTTACAAGAGAATTCATTGTTTTGAAATTGAGATGAGAAAGTCTCTTGTGCCATAGCCAACTCTCATCTGACGATGCCTTTGCATAGAAACAATTGACTTCAGGATTGCTTCCAGAGTTCATGTCAGCTACGAACAGATTTCCTTTCCGGATTCCCATCAAGGAGGGTTTTTCACTTTTCTTGTGCAGAATCTGACACTTCAGTTTGTCAAATAAAACATTGTAGCCGTTGTCACAGAACTGACTAATGCTAAGCAGATTGTGTTCAAGTCCTTGCACAACATACACATTTTCAATGATAACATTTCCAGCTAGCAAACAGCCATATCCCTCCGTTAAACCTTTGCTGTTATCTCCAAAGGTAACCACTGGGCCAGCTTTCTCAACCACATTTGATAGCAGGGCTCTATCTCCGGTCATATGTCTTGACGATCCGCTGTCAAGAATCCACACTACCGGTTGTACCTGTTTAATGCCCTCTTTTCTTGACGATGAGGTGTTTGCATCACTAGCCATGAGAGCAAGATTCCCAACTTCTTCATCTTCACTGTCAGTATCATCCCAGCTTCTTCCCTTTGCCAGGTAAGCCCTTTCAGATTTACTCTTCTGATTAGAATCGTAAGAGTTCTTCCTAACTTGTTTTGGCTTCCTGCATTCTGTGGCAAAGTGTCCCAACTCATTGCAGTTGAAGCATCGAATGGTGCTTCGATCAACCATCCCTGTTTTATACCCACCACTGCTGGTGTTAGAGGATGAAGATCCACCTTTCTGGAATCTGTTGTAGTTGGACTTGTACTTGAACTTGGGATTCCTTTTGAATCTGACATTTGAGAATCTCTTGACAATCAGGGCCATTGACTCATCTTCCAATTGCTCTAGTTCTTCCAAGGAATAAAAATCATCTCCTGATTGATTTGTAGTAGGAGGATCAAATTCTGTTACTATCACATTTTCTTCAACCTTGGAAGACTGTACCATTCTTTCTGACTGTTGAGATTGTTGTTGATATTGTGGTTGTTGTTGTTGTTCATCAGCTACTAGAGCAGTAGATGTGCTGACCACTCTTCCTTTCCCGTAAACTTCCTTCTGCTGAATCTGCTCCAACTCATAAGTCTTTAACACACCATAGAGCCTATCCAAAGAAATCTCACTCAGATCTCTTGCTTCTCTTATGGCAGTGATTCTATGTTCGAGATGAGTTGGCAGTGTTAAAAGGAACTTTTTGTTGACCTCCCTGATGGAATAGTATTTACCATTAATGTTCAGGTTGTTGATCAATGCATTGTACCTCTCAAACACTTCAGTGATTCCTTCTCCTGGATTGGATTTAAAGTATTCATACTCAGAGGTTAGGATTTCTAACTTGTTCTCCTTAACTTCCTCTGTGCCTTCATTAATAACCTCAATAGTTTCCCAGATATGTTTGGAATCTTTACAATTCATCACATGTCTATTCATCAAGGGATCAAGGGAATCTACTAAAATTAATTGAAGGCTAGCATCCAGGGAGGCTTCTTCTATTTCAGCAGGAGAGAAATCCTCAGGATCTTTCACATAAGTTCTAGCTTTGGTGATCACCACATCATTTTCTATTACCTCTGGTTCAATAACCATTGGAATTTTTGGACCCTTCTTTAACACTTGCAGATATTTGGGATTAGCAACTTGTAAAAACAATAGCATCTTCTTCTTCCACATAACATAATTTTCTTTATCGAATAGTGAAATTTTAACGGTTCCAACTTTTTGTGTAGTCATTATGAATTTTTTGAGTGAATAAAAAATTCAAGGAGTGAAAGAAACACAAAAGTCTAGGATCTTGATTTGTACGTTAATCAGAAGGCTCTGATACCAATTGTTAGGTCCCAATTTATTTGTAGAAGGGGGGTTGAATGCAAACAATACCGTTTAATCGAATAAAATGCGGAATAAAAAGGTGAAACATAATTCAAGTTAAATAAAACTTTTATTAAACTTGAAAGGTGTTACAACAACGGTATCTGTTACAAGGGATTAATCTCAAATCAATTATTACAAATCTAGAATAAATTCGACATGAACTTTTTCTATTTTTGCAATGAAAAGATCAAATGCTAAATGCGATTTGAGATTAAGTTCTAGGGATTTTAATCCGCTAGATTGTTACACAAGAACAAGATAAATAATTCTAGTGGTTTGGATTTAACGTTACAATCTAGAATTTTGATCTTGAATAGAGCAGATGAAAAATGAAATGATTTGCTTTTGTTTCTGCTGTGTTCTTGACTTGTGTATTCTGTTTGAATGATTGCATGAATGTCTTCTGCTTTTTGTTGTTTAAGTAAACAAAACAATCCAGTTGAATCAGCAAGACTTTCGGCAAGACAATCAAATGAACTGGCATGACAATCCATTTGAACTGCTAGGACTTTCGGTGAGACTATCCTTTTGAACTAGCAAGACAATCCCAATAGCTAGCAAGACAATCAGAATGAACTAGCAAGACTTTCGGTATGACTATCAATTGTCATACCGATTATCATAGTAGTTCAAATCATATTGTCTTACTGAATTATTAATAGATTTTAATCTAATAACAATTCTGAAAATCCTTAATATTAATTCTGAATTTATTAATCAATTAATTCAATTAATCAATAAATTAATCTTTGCAGATATAATTTATTTTCTTAATTAAATTATTTGACTTAATTAATTAATAGAGAATTAATACTAATCTTGAGCAGCAACCATTCTTCTGAAAATCTTCTGAAAATTACTGTCAATTATGAATCAATTCCACCACTTCAACGTTGACACTCGATGTACTGTCTGGTTCATGAGTGACTAACTTCCGTGACGTTTCTTCAAGCCTTGACCTTGATACTCTTGATTTTCTTCAGACTAAATCCTTGTAATTAATTGATACCCTGACGAGATCTCTGTCACTTGATTAAATCCACAATCTTGATTTATATCACCGAGGCTTGATCAATTTCTTGAGCTTCTTCCAGTGAATTAAGTCTTCAAGTCTGTAGATGAATAATGTTTCTTAACCCTTTGACAGATGTTACTCTGTGAGATCTCTCTGACGATAGATCCACTATTTACTTATTACATTCTTATTTGAGTTGAGTTAAATCCTCGAATAAATAAATAGGCTATGACATATGCCTTTCAAATACACAGAAAATCAGTAGCATCAAAATTCCTACCTTTGACAAAGCTAACTATACTCTTTGGAAAAAGAAAATGTTGTTGTTTATCAGAATGGCCAATCCACTCTATATTCAGATTCTCAAAAATGGGCCCTTCACTCCTATGGTTAGAGTTCAAGAAACAACATATGGTGATATGGTCATTCCAGCTCATATGCTCCAAAAGATCCTTCTGAGTATTCTGAGCCTGAAAAGGAGAAAGTTTCCCTGGATAGTGGCTTGCAATTGATATTGATTGAGTCACTTGACAATATGATGTACAACAACATTATCAACTGTGACACTGCCAAGCAAATATGGGAAAAAATTGAAATACTCTATGAGGGAACTGAGGAAGTTAGATCAAATCAAAGAAGGATACTGATTTCACAGTATGAGGGTTTTATGGCCAAGCCAAAGGAAAGTATAACAGATGTGTTTGAAAGGTTCAACAAGCTGATAAATGACTTGCAGCTCCATGACAAATACTATGAAGCTGAAGAGGTGAACTTGAAGTTCTTGCTTACTCTCCCTGATCATTTGGAACAGAAAATCTCAGCAATCAGGGAAGGGAGAGACATAAGCAGAATAACACTGGAAGTTCTATATGGAATTCTCAAAACATATGCCTTAGAAATGATTCAAAGGAAATCATTGAGATCTGGTCAAGGACATATTGTAGATGGCTCAAGTGCTTTAATTGTCAATGAAAGCCAAACATCAAATGATGAGCCAAGATCTCAAACTCCAGTTGCCTCAACAAGTGAGCAAAGAACAAATGATTCACAGGAACAAGTCATTCTGGAATCGGAAGAAGATGAGTTCTACACTCTTGATGAACTGGATGAGCTAGATCAGTCAATGGCCTATTTGGCTATAAAATTCTCTAACATTAGAGTAAAGAAGCCAAGATACTTCAAGGGTAAAGGACAATCTTTCAACAAAGACATCAGTTGGAAAGGAAAAGGGAAGTACATTTCTGACAGAAAGAATGGTTACAAAACTGGATCTGTTGACAGATCTAAGATAAGGTGCTTCAATTATGATGAACTAGGCCATTTTGCTATAGAATGAAGGAAACCTAAGAAAGCAAAGAAAGACAAAGCTTATCTTGAACTAGAAGCAAAGTATGAAGCTCTTCTGAAGAAACAGCAAAGCAAAGCTTATATTGCAGAAGGAAAAAGTTGGGATGACTCTGAAAATGATGAAGATGAAGAATTTGGAAATTATGCACTCATGACCTTGGAGCAAGAAGAATCATCCTCATCTAAATCACAGGTACCAACTCTTACCACCATTTATTTTGTTATTCCCTAACAATATAACAAGAATTACAGAAGTGGGGTTGAATGTATCCACTATATATATATATATATTGATTTGAGAACTCTGTGAAACTCAAATTGGCTCACAGCTGCTTTACAAGTTGAACAAACAAACTAAAGAGAAATTCTTGACAAGTACAACCTTTTCTATTTCTCTCCTAAAATGTGTTTGCTTAGTTATTTGTTCTACTAGCTACACTTGGTTTATATATCACGAAGTTTACATGGTAATAAGACAGTATAATAAAATAAAACATATCAAGTCTAACTCCATGCTGCTTCATTACTCTATTCCAGCATCTTTGGAAATCTTCATACCTTGCATGGAAATGGTAATGCTTCTTTGCTCTCAATTTCCTGCTAAACAGGCTGCCACATTCCTTTTACAAACACCCATTGCATGTAACTGTGTTGTCACTGTCAACAGATATTTGAAGTCGGGTAGCTTTGTTGATCATTCGTCGGGTAGCTTTGTTGATCATCCGTCGGGTAGCCTTGTTGATCATCCGTCGGGTAGCTATTTGATACTTGACTCCATTTCACTTATGCAGAATTACAAGACATCTCATATTTATAATTAAACAACCTATTCTGCATATCTACTAGTAGTTAACATGACTCATAAGCTCCTACAGAATCTACACAAAGTTGTTTGCAGAAATGTGTTGCACTACTTATTATTACATAAGTTACTCACTCGATGGATGTCAAATCATCATCCGTCGGGACTATATTGAATCATCCGTCGGGACTATATTTGATCATCCGTCGAGTGCTACAAAATTCACTAAGTTAAATCTGCTAAGGTGTTTTGTATAATACATCATCAAGTTCACAATATATTCCTAACAGATTTAAATGTGAGTCAATATAAGGAAACTGTAGAGAAGATGAGCACATAAATATTTCACATTCACACAAGCATGGTTGCTGCTAATGAAGAAGTGAGCAGACTGACAAAGATAAATGAGAAGCTTGAAAGTGAGAAGCAAGAAACTGAATTGTTGTTGGTGGAGCTTGAAGCTATAAAATAAGAGAATGTTTATCTCAGAAACAAGCTCAAGTGTGCAAATAAAATTGAAGCAGTGCTAAGGGAGAAGCTTGAAAAGAATGAAGTTAATTTGAAATCCTTTAAAGATGCATCTGAGTTAATCGGACAATATCATGAGAAAAATAAACCATGTGCAAATATTGCTATTGGTCTTGACTATGATGCCTTGAACAGCAAAAAGAAAGACATAGGTGACAAGGGAAAAGCAACAGAAAATGAAAATGTTCCAGCAATGCTGAAAAAGGTTGTCTCACCTATGTTCAAGGCATGTGAAGTCAACTTCAGTGAAGAAGAATTGATTATCAAGTAAGAAATTGTTGATGAAGACAAAGAGAAGAAAACTGCAGAATCAACTCAGTCTTCCAATACTGAAGAGAAGCTCATGAACAAACAAAGTCCCAAGACACCTGTTAAGGAAACCAAAACTGAAGATGCAAGAAAGAAAAAGAAAAATAGAAATGGAAAAATAGGGATAAACAAAAGCAACAATTTTGCTTATGTTGCAGATGCTCCAAGAAAGAAATGTGAAAAATGTGGCTCAGTAAATCACCTAACTCACCTTTGTAAAAAGGCAGTTAGCAAGCCAACTGAAGGAGCCTGCAAATACAATGAAGCAAATGCAAATGATCCCTACTCCTTCTGTGACAATTTTGACTGCATTCCTTACAACTTGAAAGTGATGAAAAGTTGTCACAAACTGAGAGTAGACCACAAAGAAACAATAATTGGGTCGACAACCAAAAGGGAAAATGCTCAACAGTCAATGAACTTTATTTTATCTGAAACTACTCATTCTACTTCTTCTAAATCAGTTAACAAGAAGAAAGTACCCAACACTACTTGGGTTGCTAAACACACTTAAAACTCATTGTGTGCAGGGAAAAGTGAAGAAAGTCATCTGGATCATAGATAGTAGATGTTCCAGGCATATGACAGGTGATAAAGCCCTGCTATCACAGTTTGAGGAGAAAGCTGGCCCTTTAGTGACCTTTGGATACAACATCAAAGGATTCACAATGGGATATGGCAAGATTGTTTCCGAAAATGTTGTCATTGATGATGTAACACTGGTAGCTGATCTTGAAGTGAATCTTCTCAGTGTTAGCCAATTTGCAGACAAAGGCTTTGAAGTTTTATTCAACAAAGAAGAATGCACTTTTATCAGCAAGAAAACTGGTGAAGTTGCTCTGAAAGGAGCAAGGAAAGGGAGCTTATTTGTTGCAGACTTGGACTCAACAAATAAGAATGGAATTTGTTGCTTCTACACCAAGGCATTAGAAGAACAAAGCAAGCTATGGCATAAGAAATTGTCTCACTTAAATTTCAAGACAATTAACACAATGGTCAAAAAGGAGTTAGTAAGAGATATGCCTAAACTGGAGTTTGCTGAAGTTGAAGTTTGTGAAGCTTGTCAGAAAGGAAAAATGAAAAGATCAAGTCACAAGTCAAAAACCGTGAATTCTATAAGTGCATCATTGCAACTTATTCACATGGACTTATTTGGGCCAGTAAATGTCTTATCAATTTCAAGAAACAAATATGCACTTGTGATGGTGGATGATTTCTCAATATACACTTGGGTAGAGTTCATGCACTCTAAAGATGAAACTCCACACATCATAATTGAGCACATCAAGAAGATAGAAAAACAGGCTAAAGATCACAATTGTGTAAAAAGATTGAGAAGTGATAATGGAACAAAATTCAGAAATGCAACATTGAGTAAATTCTGTAAAAGTAAAGGTATTGTTCAAGAATTCTCAGCTGCTAGAACACCTCAACAAAATGGAGTAGTTGAAAGAAAGAACAGAACATTAGTTGAAGCTGCTAGAACAATGTTGCAAAATGCCAAGTTGCAACAAGTTTCTGGGAAGAGGCTGTTAACACTGCATGTTACACTCAGAACAGATATCTCATTAACAAGGCACATGGCAAATCACCTTACTCAATCATGTCTAAAAGAAAGCCTACTGTAAAGCATCTTCATGTGTTTGGAAGCAAGTGTTATATTTTGAAAGACAACTGTGAATATGTAGGAAAATTTGACTCAAAAGTCTTTGAAGCAATTTTTCTGGGATATTCATTGGAAAGAATAGCCTACAAAGTTTATGTGATAGATCAAAAGAAGATTATGGAAAGCACATATGTGACTTTTGATGATGACAAGTCTCCAGGCTTGGAATGCCTTGATGATAATGAAGCTGAAGCCCTTGTATTTGAAAACCTCAACATTGATAGTGATTCTGATGGAGAAGATGAAGTTGATGCACAACAGATGACCAATGAAGAGTCTACTGAACAAGAAAATCATGGAAATGGAAGCTCATCTCAAACACCTGAATTTGATAGCACAAACTCAAGGAAAGAAAGAGAAGAAGTATCTAGCAGTCATACCAATAATGAAGAAAATGATGAAGGCACAAGTCAACAAACTCATACAAGAAAGTGTGATAGACGTCACACTAGAGAAGCAATAATTGGTGATCCTATTGTTGGTGTGAGGACTAGAAGTGCAACCGCTAATGAGTGCCTACATGCATATTTTCTGTCTCAAGTAGAGCCTAAGAAAATCGATGAAGCTCTACTGGATCCTGATTGGAATATCTGCCATGCAGGAAGAGCTGAATTAGTTTGAAAGAAATAAAGTTTGGGAATAGGTTCCTGCACCAAGGAATAGAAGCATTATTGGAACAAAATGGGTGTTCAGGAACAAGATGGATGATAAGATATAGTTACCAGAAACAAAGCAATGTTGGTTGCAAAAGACTACTCACAAAAAGAAGAAATTGACTATGATGAAACTTTTGCTCCAGTTGCAAGACTTGAAGCAATAAGGATTTTTCTAACATTTGTTGCACACTCAAACTTTAAAGTGTATCAAATGGATGTCAAAAGTGATTTCCTGAATGATGAGCTAGAAGAAGAAGTTTATGTGTAACCACTTGACTTTCAAGATCCAGAATGGTGATGTTAAAGTTCTCACTTATTCCGCAATATTTATTCGGGATGTTACCAAATTACTCTCACTAACGGTGTATCTGTGAAAAATGTACGTACCAAAGTATTTTACTAAAGATGGTCTTAAAATTTTGCATTTATTGTATAATACCATCAAATATGTAATATGTAATCGTAAAACATTTCGTAAAACATTTATCGGGGGCAATCAGTTTCAGATATTTGATAAATACACCATCAAAGCTTTGAGAGCTTCCGAATTCAGCTTATTAATGACCCCTAAATTTTACACGGCATTAACCGAAAAGCCTTTGAAATTTTAAAGTTCACGGTTTCACAAATAAGCCTTTGCATGTCCAATTTGACAGTTAATCCAAATATCTTGCATCATCATAATATATCCAAGATTCTTAGCTGTATACAATGATTTTCAGATGATGTATTCCTGGCTTGTAGGCAACCTGTGTTGGTCATTTTGTCCAATTTTGGAAAAAATAATCTAACAAGAATAAGCACATATTCTAACCTAACTAACATTTTGTCATTTTGTTCAAAGGAGTGTATTGAAAAATGTTTATAACAATAACAGGTTCGCAGCAGTTCTAACCTAACATAGGTCCGGAGAACCTGTCATACCTTTCAGATGAATACCTTGACCCTTCTAACTAACATTTGCATTCTTTGACAAGAGGAAAAGGAAATACAATACGAAATACTAATTGAAATGCAAAACAACTTTACACTTCCATCAGTGCAGTTCCAAATTCTAGATTTCATAGAGCAGGTTTACTCATTAAAAACAACATATAGTACGTTTATGCCAGTTATCATACAACACACATTTAGTCAACATAGACATATGACATTCAAGCCCACCTCCTCCGAGGAGAAAACGTGATTGCTGGTCAGCCTACAGATCATGGCTCATCCAGTTGGTCCTGCAAAAATACCAAATATTTACCTTGGCATACGAACAGTTTGCAACCTATGAATCACAGAAATTCTACTAATAGGGTAACAAAGTAGTTGCTTAGTACCAAAGTAGATCACTACTGTCAAGTTCGATTATAGATATATTTGTTTGCATTTACGTGTCTATTAGCAGCAAGTAATATCCTTCAATTCCATCTATATAAAATATGACAGTTTGCAACCTCTGAATTACAGAGAATCTACTTATGGTACAAGAACTGAGTGATCATGAAGTTGCAATCTTGATCACTACTGTCGACTTCAATTATTTGTTTGTTTGTGTTTGCATGTCTAGTAGCAGTAATTAATAACCTGTAAAAATTCCATATATACTGAACAATGAAAATAAAAAGTTTGCAGACTTTGAATTATAGAGAGTCTACTATTTGGGCAAAAACAGAGTGATTTCTGAGTAGCAAACCAGATCACTACCAAGTACTAACAAGTTCGATTATATATGTGCTTTTCTGTGTTTGCGTGCTCAGTAGCATTAATTGGTAACCTGTGAATCTGAAGTCCACAGGGTGAGATTGTCCCTCAGGAGTTGCATGATGAGTGTACTGTCTTTGTAGGATTCTTCACCCAGAGTGTCTAGTTCAGCTATGGCTTCCTCAAATGCCTATAAAATTTTACAAGAAACACCAATGATTCTATGGTTACAATAAGATAAATACAGATAATAAATGCATGAGAATATAAGCTATTTTTAAGAGATTGCCAAGTGGGGGACCAATAATACGAGAAATAGTTCAGCTCTACCTAGCATTAGACAAGAAAATGTCAGATCATACCCATGCCAAATTATTTTTTTTTCAAAATATACAAAACAGTCGTGACACTGAAAACTGATGAAGTCTAGATTTACCCTCACATGTACATAACCGCCATTGAGAATACTTTAATGCAACAAAATAGATTAAAAAGATGTCTAATATTTGCACTACACTTTACGGATTTATATGAACAATGTAGTACAATATGCTCCAAATTTGACAATGTACTTAAACAGGTGTGTCCAACTTCCAATAAAAACAAACAAAAAATAAATTAACTCATTAACAGGTATGTGTTCTTCCTAAATAATAAACATGCACTGTTGCGCACCAGTATAAAATTTAGTATTAATAAAATATCCACAGTTGTGACAAATCGATTGTTGCATTTAAGCAATATTATATAATGAATACCCTCATAATTTGCATACCACCATTTCTAACTAGTTCATCTACTTCCCCTGATCCTCAATACTGATAACTCAATTTTTTCACCTAGACCGTTTTAATTCTTTTGATTTGGAATAGAAGTGCAAAGTTTATATTTTTAATCAATACAAAAATAATAAAAAAATATATCAAGTATAACTAGAACTTGTGAAGACCTCAAATTGCATGAGAAATGTTTAACCATCTATTTTTTTCTGAAAGAGAGACTAATTTGTAGTAGAGGGGTAGGACAATATTGACTATAAAGTCTAGGTGCTACTCATGTATATGTGCACTTGAACATGTATCAGTAACAAAGAGTGAAAAATACCTGTTTTGCCATGCTACACGCTTTGTCAGAAGAATTAAGAATCTCATAGTAAAATACTGAGAAGTTGAGTGCTAGCCCCAATCTTATTGGATGTGTTGGAGCCAAATCTGCTAGTGCAATATCCTTCAAAAACAAAATGGCACACGAAATCAGCACCCCTTACTGCAACACCAATGGGTTTACAATAATCAACATGCCTAACTATTATAACAGCAATCGCATCATTTGTTTATGGCCACGTCACCAGTAGATTAATTTTTCTTATGAAAACCCAGACGCAAAAGACGGGTTAGACTAGCTGCACTGAAACCTGAGAGCTTTTAGACACATATCCACATACATATAGACTCTTGGCCTTATTAACATACCAACAGCAATACTTCAACCTCAGGCATAGGTGTTGACACATAGAGCTCGTAGATATACAAATAAATCCAGACAATAAACAGCAATCATTAGCTCAAAAGTAGCACGGCTATATGTTATCAGTTCATAATGTTTTATATGAAATTAACAAAAAACATCTTATAAGTAGTATCATATCCAAATACAATTCAAACATGTAAAAATCCTGTCTATAAAGAAAAGTTTATTTTAATATAGGTGTTTCCCACTATTATTATAGTTTACCTGTGTTGATATCCAATCTTCTGTGTTTGTTTCTGAATAAGTAGGCCAAATGTGACAATTTTCTATATAGTTACTCGTGTACTTGTAAGGTTAAACATGAAAAGTTTTTTTTTTCAAATATGGATGTTGAATAAAAATTCATTGGAACTTTTAGTTTCAATAGTTAGCAGTATACATATATTTAGTCATGTCATCACGATGGTCGACTCAGCCAGTCATCGACTAGTCATGATTTGAGAGTCAAGCAGAGAGGTCAACTTGTGAATTGTCAAAAAGCAATTCACAAAGTCGGTCGACTTGGACAATTAGAAGGTCGACTTGTTGAGTAATCTTGTTGATTAGTGCAAGATATATTCCAAATTGAATAAAATTAAAAAGAAAAACTATAAGCTATAATCCTAATCAACAACAAACATGTGCACATGCTAATCTCAATTTTTCTTCCCAATTTCATTCTCCATTGAACATAAACTGGCATGTATGTGTGCAAGTTGATTAGAACTGATATATAAGTGTGTATAACAAATATGTCTGTGATTATTTTGTCTATCCTGTGAACAAAAGTAGATATTGAAATCTTGGAATTTTCTTGTGAGAAACACATATATAAGATATCTATGATTATATAATTTTTAATTTAATATTAAAAATTTCTCAACTACTAAATGACCAGTATAAAGACTAGCCCCCTAGTGGAAGAACTATCACCTCAACTGACTTGCCGACATGAAAACTATGTACAGTATTTAGTATAGGAAACTTCTTCTACCATTTTTCTCCTACTCAAATGTTCTAAATCAGTACCAAAAATTTTAAAAAAAACAACAAAATATAAGCTTAATTTAACTTAATCAAGTGCCACACCCACAAGTAACACCTAAAGCTGATATACATACTCATAATCCCGAATATAAACATCATTCATCCACAAGTAAATCATGATCAAGCAATTAACAATTATACCAATTCAACTTCATCCAAAAACAGTTAACAAATTTAAAAATCTCGAAAACAAAAATACCTGAGCAGCCTTATAAGAATTCATAGTTTCCTCCGCAGCATTCTTCCTCTCATCACCGACTTTAAACTCCGCCATATACCTGTGATAATCGCCTTTCATCTTCAAATAGAACACTTTCGACTCACTCGTCGAAGCAGAAGGCACCAAATGACTCTCCAAAAGCTTCAATATTCCACCGCACACATCCGATAACTCCGATTCAACTTTAGATCTGTACTCCTTCACTAACGCCACTTGTTCCTCGTTCTTCCGAGACTCCTCTTTTTGTTCGATTGAGGAGACGATTCTCCAGGCGGCTCGGAGCGATCCGATCACGTTTTTGTAGGCCACGGACAGGAGGTTTCGCTCCTCGACGGTCAATTCGCCGGCCGGAGTTGCTCCGGCGACTAGTTTCTCCATGAATTGAACCATCTCTTCGTAGCGCTCGGCTTGTTCGGCGAGTTTCGCCATGTAGACGTACTGCTCTCTGCTTAGATTTTCAGTCGCCATTAGCGAGAGAGAGAGAGAGTTTTCGAGGGAGAGAGAGAGATTGTGATTGTTGTTCACTTTTTCTTCGGCGATGTGTGTGAGTTATAATTTTTATATGCGTTTGGGAGCTGTCTATGTGAGAGTAGGATTTAATCACGGCCGTTGGATTGAGATGATGAGGTGACGTGGACGGTGGATGTTGATTGACATTGTGAGCGCTGCCGGTTTGATGTGTACGGCCAAGGAGAATCTCTTTCGGAAATGTAGAGGAAAATGGACTACAACTACAAGTAGTAGCCTAGTAGGCTTTCGAGACGGCAGAGAATTTATAAAGAACAAAATTAAGATCGAATATCGAATCAAAATATATACAGAAGTGATAGAATTTCTGTTTGCCATGGATTTTGGTTCTTTTCCCAAGTAAAAGAAAAAAAATTAAATCTTCATCTATGCTTATAATTAATTATGGAAATTACTTTGTAAAAAAAATGTTTTATGATTTATGATTTTTAATGTTTTTATTTTATAATTTTTTAAAACCGAATCCATGTTATTTAATAATCGGGTTTTATATCAAATTATCCACCGAACTCGTTAAAATGTATCAAATAGCTATTCAATCTCCACGACGACTCATTTAAACTACTAAAATATTAGTATATATCACTCCGTTAGATTTTTTTTTGATTGTTTTAACAAAACTGTTGTGTTTGTCGTGTATTTCTTTGATTATTATGATTTATAAGCAAACTTGAGTGTGTCTCTCTCATAAGTATATTTGTTTAATTGATCCTAAAATAATCGTTATCTTCAGGAGTAAAATAAAAGTTGGGTGGTCTGCAATTGCAGTATTAATTTGAGTAAAATTCAAAAGAGAGATGAATAGAATATGTCCTTTCAATTAGAACTCTCGTTGTTTATCTCAATTTCCTGTGTCTGGTAGTTCAACAAAAATATACGACTACAAATTTTTAAAATTAACGTTTTCGGTTAAAAAATTTAAAAAAATCTAACGGAGTGATATATACTAGTATTTTAGTGGTTTAAATAAGTCGTCGTGGAGATTGAGTAGTTACTTAATACATTTTAACGAGTTCGGTGGACAATTTGATATAAAACCCCATAATAATCTACGATTCAATCTTACTCGTTAAACAATGCAGAAGAAATTTAATAAAAGTTCGAATTGAAACCCCGTTTGACTAAAGCAAAAAAATTATTTGTGACTCAAGTGGCCTTAACATAGAAAAATGTTCCTAATTTACTTACTGAATATTACTATAAGTATATATATAGTGCATTTTAATGATATGATAGAGCTATTAAATTTTTAATTAATACAATTACAAATTTTCGGGTATTCACCCTAAAATTATATGTACTTACCTAATTAATATGAGTATCAAACTCAAAGTTTTAATTCTATATATTTGTTTGGATAATTTTATCGTGTTATCTAACTTATCAATTAATTAAAATATTGAATGAATTTAATTTATGATGGAGAATAAAAATAATCCTATTTGCGGAGTTAATGTTGCATTAATTACACCTAATTTGGTCAAAGGGAGGCCCAAAATCCTAATTATTTATTAATTTCGTAATCAATAAAGGGTTAGTTAAACAGTTTTATAAATGTGTCTAAATAAGTAACTACTTTTACAAGAAGTATCCTCCAAACAACCTAAATTCAAAAGAAAACTAATTTCTGCATTCTAGAACTCCAAAGCCCAATCAGTGGTGGAGACTTACCCATCAAGTCACCCAATTCTACCCTAATTTCTAAACTCTCAACGTCTATAAAAAGGGTCTTAGCCCTTCAACTTCAGCCGGACGTTTTTCTGGACAAGAGCTCCATACGTCACCACTATGAAACCACGTTTTGGAGCACAACTCTAAGCATCGCGAAACCGTAAAGGCATCCTACAAGTCACGAGGCCATTACCTGGAATGACGTTTTAGACTTAGTCTTTGAAGGACATGAAAGTCACTACGTCCTTGGTGAGCTCTCGTTGTCATAGCCCTGAGGGCATGCATCACCAAGAACTACGTTTTGGTTTGATTCTTGGCTACGCCAAGGTATGTAGGCATCTGGTGAGGGCAGTTTCAAATCACGAAACACAAGCGCGGTCATTAAAACTCGAAACTTATCAAATACTAACAATAAATACACGCAATACATAAATACATATTTTTCACCCATAACAATTTATATGAGTTGTATTTATTGATTATGATATTATTTTTTGTAAAATATAAATTAAGTTAATTGAAAGTGCTGTTTTATTTTTGATAATTAGGCTTATACGTCTTATAATTAAAAATCTTTTCTAACAAAATTTTAGTACTTAGCAAAAAATAATAGAACCCAAAACATGTAACGACAAAAATTAAGCTCTTCTCATTACGCTTGAAAGTACTGTTATAAACTTGCGAGTTCAAGTTGTTTTTCTTATTTTAACTTATTACAAACATCTATCTATTTTTTAACTTAAAATAAAAAATTACTTCAAGCATCTAGAAGAATTTTAGTGAAGTCAATAATTGGTATATATTTTTCAATTTATTTATCTGATATTAAATAAAAGCAAAATTAAATTTTTATCTCAATATACCTGATATTCAGGTCTTAACATAATCACACTCACACACACCATGCACATACTTGGTGTACTTGAACAACTCATGTAATAACTCGAATTTTTGAGACCTTATAAAACGTTTAATGAATAGTAACCCTGACGGACGGGAAAAACTTTTGAACACACAGTATGTAGTGCATGAGAAAATGAGTTTCAGAGTTGATATTATGATTATACGTACCAAATGAGTGTATGTAAACGCTATTAGTTTTCGAAGAAAACGAACTTGGAAAAATGACCATATTTATGACTCATCAAGAATTACGGGAATCCCAATATAATTACAAGATTAAAACCCTACGGATTTATATCCAAGTATGATAATTCAAAACATAAGTAATAAATGCGAAAGGAATTACATCGCGAACCATTTCGAGGAAGTATTACGAAAACGTTTAAGCGACTGAGCGAACGCATAAACGATTAAATAAACGTAACGCACTAACTAACCATGGTAAGAAAGTAACCATGGTTACTTTATCAAATAGTGAGCTAGATATAGGATGATCAACCAAGGCTAATCAAATAGTGTGCTAAGGAAGCTAAAACAAGTAGCTTAGCTTGTAAACTAGGAAGCTACTTAGATTTGTCCATGGATTTGGCAAGAAGAATAAACCTAGGATTCTATACTAGGAGAATATTAAATCAATATAAGATATCACCAATCCCATTTCCTAGAACCAACCAAGGAAGCAAACATAAAACTCTCTCCCCTTCTTCATTTCTTCCATTCGGCTTTCTTCATCAGGGAAGGAATTCAAAATCAAAATCTCAAGTTCTAGCCATGGTTAAATCCTCTCATTAATTCTCAAGCTTCCTAACAACCAAACTAAGGTAAGATAATGCTTTGATCTCTTTTTATCAAGATTTGATGGGTGAAACAAAATCAAAAAAGTTGCTAGTGAATAATATGAATAGTAACTCTTCTTTGGTTTATTGATTTCAATGGTTGTTTTAGGTTCCAAAAACCATACCAAGAACTCCAAAGAATCCACCATCCTCAAGAAGACATCTCAAGATTTCAAAATCTTTGACCCAACTTTATTTAAGATTCAATTTCAAGATCTTTTTAGTTGTAGTTACAAACCTAGTTTTAGAGGTGATATTGTTAAAATCTTGATGTTTAGCTAAGTAGATTTAAGGTTGATTGTTGTTGCCTCAAGAATATGATGTTCTTGAGAGGAGTTATTGTTTTAATGATGATACGATGATTGTTGGTGGTAGTATAAAGATTTAAGGCGTAAACGAAACTCCGATCGTAAACGTAATCTCGCTAAAACGAACAAAACATAACTTTAAGTTTCTGCAAAAGGTCCCGAAGATGTAAACTGTAGCTTCTCAAAAAATAACTCTTTATTATGATAGACAATGTTATAAGGATCGTTTAGGCGCTTGAATCGCTTGATTCCGATTTAAGGATCAAAAGTTATGGCCGTTTTACTAAAAGTGATTTACGCGACAAAAACTGCGACGAATTACGAACTTTGAAAATATAAAGGGTCTATTTAAAAATGTTCATAAATCATGAAATTTTTACAGAGAGTATTATTTTGAGTTTCCTAACTGCCATAAAAATTTCAAGTGAAAATAATGATTTTTCAGTTTTATAAAAATATCGGAGCCGAGACCGCTCGATTAGAATTCGTAGAATCCATAAGCGGAGCCGACGGCGAAAATGAAAATGAACCTAAGATACTTAGAAAAATGAAGCGACCATGATGTGAATAAGGACTTAAAGGAATAATAAGGATAATATAAGTTGAGAGGGTGCATAATAAGTAGCGCATGAGTGCGAGTCGCCGTAAATTAGAACGGGACCTAACAAAACGAATTGTGTTTATGATTATAGATTTCCGAGCGGAACCTAGAGCATCCTCCACCTCGAGATACCCAGGCAAGTTTACGAAACCAATTCCATTTACTATTGTGTTGTGAAAGGATTGTTTTATTATCATTGCATAAGTACTATGTTTGCCATGATACGTAGTTATTGAATTTTTGCATGATATAGCGATGTTGTACGATAAGTATATATCGTGAAATGTTTAATTCCGCTATAAGCATAACGTATTATAATAAGACCGAGAGTCGGTCGGGATTTCAAGATAAAAAACCTAGGAATCATTCCTGTGATATTATAGGACGATTACAAGTCCATAGTAGTACGTTTTAAAGGGACTCGACGTCCACTTACCAATATTAAACACCTCGAGCTTTTATTAAAACGATTTTCAAAGATCGTATTCCCTCAACTATACTTTATCATTTGGACAAGAAATATTTACTTACTATTCACTTATTAGGGAGAAGTATTCTCCATTAAATATTTACTTAAATCTCGATTAATTATTAAAGTTATTAATGTATTAAACATAAATTAGTTGAGGAATATTATTTATTATTTTAAAAGTAAACTCCTTCGAGGTTTAATTATTTATCGATCATCATTTAATTATTTACTATTTATTAAAGGGTTTATTTATGATTTAAAAATCATAGAACCGAATTTAAATTACTTTTTGATTTTCGCAAAACATTCAAATAATTTTAGATCGTCGGAGAATATTATCCCGACTTATTTAATATTTTGAATATAGTTTCAAGGAGAAATTTCCCCCTTATTTAATTATCTGTTGACAACGGTCAACTCACATCCTTAGTACTTCCTCCGAAAATTTCGGAAGTACGTATATATATATATATATACATTTATATCTTGGTAAGATAAACTGTTTCTATCAACAAGCAAAACGTTTGGGGAACTTCGATGTGGTTCGAGTTCTCGAGATATGATAGAATTCTTTTTAAAAGGACAAGGGAGGGGTAGACTCTGGTACTATGTGTGCTGGATGGACTACCAAAGGTACCGCAAGCGAAGGTATTCTGTGTACTCAGGAACTTGTGAAGTATGTGTATACCCAAAAATGGGACACGTAGCCCGAATGCGGCAAGGGTGATAACCGGGATACGAAGGTGTCGTCCTTCTACTAGTAGAAAAGGTTACTATTATCGTATTACGACTGATCATCATATGTGGTGGCTCTAACGAGTGTCCTAATTCTTCCAATTGGAATTGTGATGCAATACCGTAACCCAAGCCTAGGTGTTGGGTTTGCTATTTAGGTATTCGCAGGATAATAAAATCCCCTAAATAATTATTTTCATAGAAGGTGTGTATCGCCAACGGAAAACTAATTTCGAATAAAACATAAGTATCATATATGATGTTTTTATCATACAGTCATTTTCATGATGTACATTATTATGTTGGGCATTATAGCTCACACTTATTTTCTTAAATTGACACAACACAACAGTGAATCAAGATGCCTACCATGAGAACCATAGCCAGGAACCGGGTAGGAAATGGCCAGCTGTTCCGTAGATTATTTGGTGTTGTACCACAAGTAGTCCGAATAAGCTGGATTGGTTCCGTAAATCACGGCTTATTTATAAGTATGACTTATGTAAGGTAATAAACAAGAAACGTATATTTGACCGACAGACTAGCCTTACTTGAAGGTTACTCCCGGTAAGATTTAATTACTTTTGGGTTGTAATAATTATCACTTTATGGTTGAATTACTCTAGCTATGAATGGTTCATTTCCAAAACAATAACCTGTAAGTGTGTGTGTGATAAGTGCGGGGTCGTAAAATGTGAGTATTTATATATTATAGTGTGAGGTATGTGGTTTGTAGTAGTTTAGATGGCGTGGCCTCCGAGATTCCTGACCCGGATTTTGGGGCGCCACAAAAATGGTATCAGAGCCTTAGGTTATCAAATCTTTGAAACGATAGGATATAAAATACGTAGACATAAGGATAATAAATAATCAATTAGAGCTCAAGTCGAGTTCGTCGTCGGGCTACACGGGTAGTCTTGACTATTTTTACCCTCTAGGGAATTCCGACTCTAAGTTAGTAACACCTTGCCTATTGTGTCAGGTACCAGTGGAGCCTATGAGGGAGGTTGACTCTGTTGATGATGTTATGGTCCCTGAGCATGACCCTACTCCTGATCCAGAGGACCCATCCATTGATGACTCAGATGATGACCCTACTGAGGATATTTCGGAGGAGGAGACCGATCTTCCTATCCCCATAGTTGATGACGTTGAGATGACCCAGGGAGATGGCGTAGGCTGGAGGGATGTAGAGATGTACCCTCACCCGACCATTCACTCTCCTACCCACCCCCAGGGATTCAGAGCCCTATACCCTATGATGATGATGACGATGATGGGATATATGCACAGGTCTACGAGGCTTACGACATATCCTCTAGCGACCCAGACTCACCTCTACCACCCCCGGCGATCATACATGTAGTTGTACACGACTGGATGGTGGCTCAGCTTAACGCTGAGATCACTGCGGTATCTGCCCGCATTGCGGAGTTATGCCAGGCGTTGACAGCTGAGAGAGCCATCCGACTAGAATACCCAGGGGATTTCAGAGCTGCTTCCCCAGCCATAGCCCGCAGACAGATCGATGGGATCGAGCTCCGTACCCGGGTTCAGATTAGGATGACAGCGATTGGAGGATATATCCCAGTAGTTGATGCAGAGCTGATGTTGGCAGGAGCGATGAGGAGGGCGCGTGACCTCACGCGCAGTGACTAGATATGGACCTTGAACAAGGTTGGGTGACTTGTCACCAATTTTGATAGGATAACTAGTAGTAGATAGCGTTCCTAGCCCTTCAGGGTACACGACTTATGTATTTGCATTTCAGTATTCAGGGCAAGTAGTGATGTACTATAATCAGGCATGTATGAACTCAGCTAGTTGTTTTGTCCCCCAGATTTAAGTGGGAGGCCTTATGAAAAATATATCTAGCAGTTATTAAGAAATTGATGTCCATATTATTGCACTGTATAAAAACATGCTAGATAATAAATGACATGCTTACACCGGAATAATTAATCCAATTATAAAATATTGCAACTATATTGACAGATTTTTATTATCAGAACAATACCACCCCGTAGAAGAGGAACCGGGGCACAGCCCGCAAAATCTGTTAACCAACAACGGAATGAACTTGACCCTATAATAAATGAAGACAGTGAAGAGGACCTAGACTATAATGAATATGATGAAGAAGATTATGTAGAAGAAGAGGCTGAGGATACCCATCAGGGAGGGAACCCCATGAATGAATTTATGGAACTATTAAGAGCAAATCTGAACCAACAGCCTATTCCACCACATCCATATATTGTCCAACAAACGGCAACCACTGCCTTTAGGGCCTTCAAATCTCTCAAACCCCCAGAGTTTTTAGGATCTGCCGACCCCGTTGAAGCACGTGCCTGGCTCAAAGAGATAGAAAAGTCCTTCGAGATACTAGGTGTAGAGGAACGGCATAAGACCATTTTCGCTTCTTACATGCTGAAAGGAGAAGCTAGCTACTGGTGGGAGTCCAAACGAAACCTAGAGACTGATGTTGTGATCTCATGGGATAGATTTACCCGACTGTTCTTAGACAAGTATTTCCCTAGGTTTATGGAGACCAGATGGAGATTAAATTTCTGGAGTTGAAACAAGATAAGATGACTGTGACAGAATATGATGCCAAGTTTACTGAGTTGTCAAGATTTGTGCCTGAGTTTATGAATACCGAAGAAAAGAAAGCACGAAGGTTTCAGCTTGGTCTGAAACAGTGGATCCAAAACCTAGTTGCAGTGTTAGAACTGACAGACTATGCCACCTTAGTGCAGAAAGCCTCAATTGTTAAAGCTGGCAGCGAACAGAGTGTGAAGGAAAAGGAAAATAGGAAGAGGAAGATAGGAAGTCAAGGCGGAGGAGGAGGAGTAGGAACCGGGGACAGGAGCCTTCCAAGCAGGTTCGTCAGGGGAGTGGTGTCCCAACCTGCACGAGGCCCCGGATTCAGGACATACCCGTAGTGAACGAATTCGAGGATGTGTTTCCAGAGAACTTACCAGGGTTGCCACCTGACAGGGAAATAGAGTTCGCTATAGAATTAGCACCAGGAACGACACCAGTATCCAAGGCCCCATATAGGCTAGCCCCAGTTGAGATGAAGGAACTAGCTTCTCAACTGCAAGAGTTATTAGATAATGGAATGATAAGACCCAGTGTGCCGCCATGGGGAGCGCCAATACTGTTCGTAAAGAAAAAGGACGGTAGTATGAGATTATGCATAGACTATCGAGAATTAAATAAGCTGACTATTAAGAATAGGTACCCTCTCCCCCTGATTGATAACCTATTCGACCAACTCAAGGGAGCTGTACATTTTTCCAAAATAGATTTGAGAACATGATATCACCAATTAAAAATCAAACCTGAGGATATATCGAAGACTGCTTTTTGCACTAGGTATGGGCACTATGAGTTCTTAGTCATGTCATTTGGGCTAACCAATGCACCCGCATCCTTTATGGATTTGATGAATAGAGTGTTCAAAAAGTACCTAGATATACGCGTGATAGTTTTTATAGATGATATTCTGATCTACTCAAAGATAGAGCAAGAACATGCAGAACATTTGAGGATAGTCTTAGAAATCTTGAGGAACGAGAAATTGTATGTCAAGTTCTCGAAGTGCGAGTTTTGGTTAAGAGAAGTTCAGTTTTTAGGACATGTGGTGAGTAGCAAAGGAGTTTTAGTTGACCCCGCCAAAATAGAGGCGATATCCAACTGGAAAAGACCAGCTACCCCAACAGAGGTTAGGAGTTTTGTGGGTTTAGCAGGATATTACCGAAGATTCGTGCAGGATTTTGCTAAGATAGCCGGTCCACTGACTAGACTTACCCGGAAGATAGAAAAGTTTGTATGGACAGAAAAATATGAGGAAATATTTCAGGAACTGAAAAGGAGCCTGGTGTCGGCACCAGTGCTCGCTATTCCCGATGTAAAGGGAGAGTTTGTGATATACAGTGACGCATCGCTTAAGGGATTAGGATGTGTGCTTATGCAGCACGACAAAGTTATAGCGTATGCCTCTCGGCAATTGAAGGAGTATGAGAGCAGATACCCTACGCATGATCTAGAATTAGCAGCCATAGTGTTTGCCCTAAAAATTTGGAGACATTACCTGTACGGTGAGAAATGCGAGATTTACACAGACCATAAGAGCCTCAAATATATTTTTACTCAGAAGGAACTGAACATGAGACAGAGGAGATGGTTAGAGTTGATTAAGGACTACGACTGTGAAATTTTGTATCACCCAGGTAAAGCCAATATGGTGGCTGACACCCTTAGTAGGAAGGAAATACTCAAGATGATAATGACATCGGAGGAGCTAATTAAAGAATTCGAGAAGATGGAAATTGACGTGAGAATGATCGGTGAAGGAACGGAAGGATTATTTGAAATTAAGTTAGAGCTGGAACTGACTGAAAAGATACGTGTATGTCAGGAAAAGAAGGCGGGTGAAGAAAGAGAAACATTGACCGGTGAAGAAGTGAAATGCCAGAAGGACGATAAAGGGTTCATGAGGTATGCGTCCCGAACTTGGATTCCAAATGTGCAAGAGTTAAAGGATGAGTTGCTGCACGAAGGGCACAGCTCCAGATATTCAATCCACCCAGGAAGTACGAAAATGTACCGTGACCTTAAGGAATATTATTGGTGGCCTAACATGAAGACAGAAGTAGCAGAGTAGGTCACCAAGTGCTTGACATGCCAAAGAGTGAAGGCGGAACATCAGCGACCTAGTGGACTATTACGGCCCCTGGAAATTCCGGAATGGAAATGGGAGCATATAACCATGGATTTTGAGACAGGCCTATCAAGGACAAAGACCAATCACGACGCCATATGGGTTATCATAGATAGATTGACCAAGTCCGCACACTTCCTACCAATCAACGAAAGGTACACCGTAAACAAGTTGGTGGATATTTACTTGAAAGAAATTGTAGTGAGACATGGCGTTCCTGTAGCCATAGTGTCAGATAGAGACCCAAGGTTTAATTCCCGATTTTGGAGAAGCTTCCAGGAATGCGTAGGCACCAGACTAAACATGAGTACCGCTTACCACCCCAGACTGATGGACAAAGCGAAAGGACTATTCAGACCCTAGAAGATATGCTACAAGTATGTGCCATTGATTTCAAAGGAAATTGGGATGACCACTTACCCTTGATCGAATTTGCTTACAACAATAGCTATCACGCTAGCATAGGAATGCCTCCGTATGAAGCTCTTTATGGACGGAGATGTCGCTCTCCCCTATGTTGGGATGAAGTTGGAGAACACAAGATATTAGGACCAGAGTTAGTCCAACAGACCAGGGAAATGGTGAGACTCATCAGGAAAAGACTGGTAGCAGCTCAGGACAGACAAAAGAAGTACGCCGACCAGACCAGGAAGGATATAGAATATGAAGTAGGAGATTCTGTGCTATTGAAGGTATCTTCGTGGAAAGAAGTGATGAGATTTGGGAAGAAAGGAAAGCTGAGTCCCAGATTCATAGGACCCTTTGAAATTTTGAGGAGAATAGAACCTCTAGCTTACGAGCTCGCCTTGCCTCCTAATCTGCAACAAATGCACAACCTGTTCCATATGTCCATGTTAAGGAAGTACCATGCAGATGCACGACATGTAATAGAATACGAGCAGGTAGATATACAACCAGATCTGACCTACATTGAGTATCCAATAAGGATAATGGACCAAAAAGAACAAGTGCTGAGGAATAAGACTGTGAGGCTGGTTAGAATCTTGTGGAGGAATCAAAATGCGAGGAGTCAACTTGGGAACTTGAAGACGCAATAAGGAATAGATATCCCCTCTTATTTTCCAATTGATTCCGGGAAGGAATCCTTGTTAGAGGGGAAGACTATAATAACTCGAATTTTTGAGACCTTGTAAAACGTTTAATGAATAGTAACCCTGACGGACGGGAAAAACTTTTGAACCCACACTATGTAGTGTATGAGAAAATGAGTTTCGAAGTTGATATTATGATTATACGTACCAAATGAGTGTATGTAAACGCTATTAGTTTTCGAAGAAAACGAACTTTGAAAAACGACCATATTTACGACTCATCGAGAATTACGGGAATCCCAATATAATTACAAGATTAAAACCCTACGGATTTATATACAAGTATGATAATTCAAAACATAAGGAATAAATGTGAAAGGAATTACATCGCGAAACATTTACGAGGAAGTATTACGAAAATGTTTAAGCGACCAAGCGAACGCGTAAACGATTAAATAAACATAACACACTAACTAACCATGGCAAGAAAGTAACCATGGTTACTTTATCAAATAGTGAGCTAGATATAGGATGATCAACCAAGGCTAATCAAATAGTGTGCTAAGGAAGTTAAAACAAGTAGCTAAGCTTTTAAACTAGGAAGCTACTTAGATTTATCCATGGATTTGGCAACAAGAATAAACCTAGGATTCTATACTAGGAGAATATCAAATCAATATAAGATATCACCAATCCCATTTCCTAGAAGCAACCAAGGAAACAAGCATAATACTCTCTCCCCCTTGTTCATTTCTTCCATTCGGCTTTCTTCATCAAGGAAGGAATTCAAAATCAAAATCTCAAGTTCTAGCCATGGTTAAATCCTCCCATTAATTCTCAAGCTTCCTAACAAACAAACTCAGGTAAGATAATTCTTTGATCTCTTTTTATCAAGCTTTTATGGGTGAAATAAAATCAAGAAAGTTGCTAGTGAATAGTATGAATAGTAACTCTTCTTTGGTTTCTTGATTTCAATGGTGGTTTTAGGTTCCAAAAACCATACCAAGCACTCCCAAGACTCCACCATCCTCAAGAACACATCTCAAGATTTCAATAAAGGTAAAAATCTTAGACCCAACTTTATTTAAGATTCAATTTCAAGATCCTTTTAGTATGTAGTTACAAACCTAGTTTTAGAGGTGATATTATTGAAATGTTGATGTTTAGCTAAGTAGATTTAAGGTTGATTGTTGTTGCCTCAAAAACATAATGTTCTTGAGAGGAGTTAGTGTGTTGATGATGATATGATGATTTTTGGTGGTAGTATAAAAATTTAAGGCATAAACGAAACTCCGATCGTAAACGTAATCTCGCTAAAACGAATAAAACATAAATTTAAGATTCTGCAGAAAGTCCCGAAGATATAAACTATAGTTTCTTAAAAAATAACCCTTGATTATTATAGAAAATGTTATAAGAATCGTTTAGGCGCTTGAATCGCTTGATTCCGATTTACGGATCAAAAGTTATGGCCATTTTACTAAAAGTGATTTACGCTACAAAAACTGCTACGAATTACGAATTTTGAAAATATAAAGGATCAACTTAAGAATGTTCATAAATCATAAATTTTTTACAGAGAGTAGTATTTTGAGTTTGCTAACTGTCATAAAAATTTCAAGTGAAAATAATGATTTTTCAGTTTTATAAAAATATCGGAGCCGAGACCGCGCGATTAGAAACCGTAGAATCCATAAGCGGAGCCGACGGCGAAAATGAAAATGAACCTAAGATACTTAGAAAAATGAAGCGACCATGATGTGAACAAGGACTTAAAGGAATAATAAGGGTAATATAAGTTAAGAAGGTGCATAATAAGTAGCGCATGAGTGCGAGTCGCCGTAAATTAGAACAGGACCTAATAAAACGAATTGTGTTTATGATTATAGTTTTCCGAGCGGAACCTAGAGCATCCTCCACCTCGAGATACCCAGGCAAGTTTACGAAACCAATTCCATTTATTGTTGTGTTGTGAAAGGATTGTTTTATTATCATTGCATAAGTACCATGTTTTTCATGATACGTAGTTATTGAATATTTGCATGATATAACGATGTTGTACGATAAGTATATATCGTGAAATGTTTAATTCCACTATAAGCATAACGTATTATAATAAGACCGAGAGTCGGTCGGGATTTCATGATAAAAACCCGGGAATCATTCCGGTGATATTATAGGACGATTACAAGTCCATAGTAGTACGTTTTAAAGGGACTTGACGTCCACTTACCAATATTAAACACCTCGAGCTTTTATTAAAACGATTTCTAAAGATCGTATTCCCTCAACTATACTTTATCATTTGGACAAGAAATATTTACTTACTATTCACTTATTAGGGAGAAGTATTCTCCATTAAATATTTACTTAAATCTCGATTAAATATTAAAGTTATTAATGTATTAAACATAAATTAGTTGAGGAATATTATTTTTTCTTTTAAAAGTAAACTCCTTCGAGGTTTAATTATTTATTGATTATCATTTAATTATTTACTATTTATTATAGGGTTTATTTATGATTTAAAAATCATAGAACCGGATTTAAATTACTTTCTGATTTTTGAAAATCATTCGAATAATTTAAGATCGTCGGAGAATATTATCCCGACTTATTTAATATTTTGAATATAGTTTCAAGGAAAAACTTTTCTCCCCTTATTTAATTATCTATTGACAATGGTCAACTCACATCCTTACTTCCTCCGAAAATTTCGGAAGTACGTATATATATATATATATATACATCTATATCTTAGTAAGATAAACTGTTTCTATCAACAAGCAAAACGCTTGGGTAACTTCGATGTGGTTCGAGTTCTCGAGATATGATAGAATTTTTTTTAAAAGGACAAGGAAGGGGTAGACTCTGGTACTATGTGTGCTAGATGGACTACCAAAGGTACCGCAGGAGAAGGTACTCTGTGTACTCAGGAACTTGTGAAGTATGTGTATACCCAAAAATGGGACACGTAGCCTGAATGCGGCAAGGGTGATAATCGGGATACGAAGGTGTCATCCTTCTACTAGTAGAAAAGGTTACTATTATCGTATTACGACTGATCATCGTATGCGGTGGCTCCGACGAGTGTCCTAATTCTTCCAATTGGAATTATGATGCAATACCGTAACCCAGGCCTAGGTGTTGGGTTTACTATTAAGGTATTCGCAGGATAATAAAATCCCCTAAAGAATTGTTTTCATAGAAGGTGTGTATCACCAAGGGAAAACTAATTTCGAATAAAATATAAGTATCATATATGATGTTTTACGTAAGTTATCATACAGCCATTTTCATGCTATACATTATTAGGCTGGGTATTATAGCTCACACTTATTTTCTTAAATTGACACAACACAACAGTGAATCAAGATGCCTACAATGAGAACCACAGCCAGGAAACGGGTAGGAAATGACCAGCTGTTCCGTAGATTTTTTGGTGATGTACCACAGGTAGTTCGAATAAGCTGGATTGGTTTTCAGTTGTTTTTAGTTCGGCTTATTTATAAGTATGACTTATGTTAGGTAATAAACAAGAAACGTATATTTGACCGACGGACTAGCCTTACTTAAAGGTTACTCCCCGATAAGATTTAATTACTTTTGGGTTGTAATAATTATCACTTTATGGTTGAATTACTTTAGCTATGAATGGTTCGTTTCCAAGACAATAACCTGTAAGTATGTGTGTGTGATAAGTGTGGGGTCGTAAAGTGTGAGTATTTATATATTGTAGTGTGAGGTATGTGGTTTGTAGTAGTTTAGATGGCGTGGCCTCCGAGATTCCTGACCCCGGATTTTGGGGCGCCACAACTCAAAAGCAGGGAGCTCCGTTTTTAATGTGTTCCCATATTTGTATTCTCGTGATTTGAATTATTTACTGAAAGAGGAATATAATTTAGCACATACTGTGACATATTTAACACGGAAGAGAGAGAGTGATTGGCGGTGATAGAGAGAGGGGGGTGAAAGAGGGGATAAATTAGGGTTTGTGATTTTTTTTTGGTGGAATAGATGTGTTCAGGTGGGTGGTAAATTCAAAGCATTTAGTTTGGAGCGGGATCTCTAGGGGAAAGATTGAGGACTTTTGACAATTACTTTTGGCCGATGATTGTTTAACGAAATATGACATACATATTTGTAGGCACACACACAAGAGGGGCTTACAACAATGAACCAATGAACGAAGCTTTTTACGGTATTGGTAAGCCCCATGTGAAGAAAACCATGGGCTGATGTATTGTATCATTGTTTATCATTGTCTCGCTTACTGGTACTTACTTTTATGGATTATTATTTACCTAGGACACACATATTTGTGCACACACACAAGTCGGGGGTCTTTTGAGGAAACAACATCTTCAGTCTTTGGAATGAGGGTAAGGTTGCGTACGCTATACTCTCCTCAGACACTGTCGTGGGCGGTATTATTGGGTATGATTGATTGATTGATTACTCTCTCGATCCCACTGAATTTTTTATACTGGGGATGAGAGATTGACACACACTTTAAGACTCTCGTAAAATATGGTTCCCTAATAATTTTAAATATTTTTTCTTTTAAATATAATATTTAAACTTTTATACAGAAAAGGACATGGTTCCCCAAATAATTTTAAATAATTTTTTTTAAAATATAATGTTTAAACTTTTATACAGAAAAGGAAAATTCTAAATATAAATTATAAAACTATATTTTATAGTAGTCTTAAAATACGTGTCAAGTATGAGGAAAAATATGTAAAGAATCCAGTGGAAAGGAGGGAGTAAGGTATACTATATCCTTTATGTGTAAATCTAGCATTTCTTTTACCGTACGGTATTACTTGATTTTTATTGCCTTGGATCGTATCTCAAAGTGCTCACTGAAACGAATGAATAGTATTAAATTAGTCATCAAATTTAACGGGGTATCATTAAAATTACTAAATTCATAGTAAAAATCAAATAAATATTTCAAAATATGTGCTCCAATATTAAAAATTATTTTATGGAATTCTATACATTTTTTTTGAATTATATTACAATCAAATAAAATGTTATGAATTCTAGTATTTTAGATAATACAGTGAGATTTTTAAAAAGTAATGTAATATTTATTTGTAATTTTGTAGTTACCTTTTCTCTTTTCTCAAGATAGAAGCTGAGTTATTATTTTCTTAAGAACCCAGAATTTGTAGCAAGACTAACTTAATTAATACAAATTAAGTGAGTTTTGAAAATACTGTGTTTGTTGGTTATTTCTGTAAACACAATATCTCTGCAAAATCTAAACATCTTTGTTCATCTAAAATCCAACCAAGTTTAAAAAGGCAAAAAAACCAAGAAACACATTCACCCCCCCCCCTTCTGTGTTGCATTCAATATCTAACAAGTGGTATTAGAACAAAATCTGAAAGAAAACAGATAAAAATCTTGGAAGAATGAGTGCACAGAAGATAAGCAATATCAAGATACCAGCCTTTGATAAAATCAACTATACACTCTGGAAGAAAAATATGATGATGTTCATAAGGATGGCCAATCCCATGTACATCCATATTCTCAAGGATGGCCCTTTTATCCCCATGGAAAGGGTTGATGAATCTATTGATAGAGACATTGTCATTCCAACTCACTTTGCCCCTAAAGACCCCTCAAAATACACAGAGCCTGAAAAGGAAAAGGTTTCTCTGGACAGTGGTTTGCAACTAATACTAATAGAGTCACTTGACAATGTTATGTACAACAATATTATCAACGGTGACACGGCCAAACAGATTTGGGAAAAGATTGAAATTCTGTGTGAGGGTACATAGGAAGTAAGGTCTAATCAATGGAGAATAATGGTGTCTGAGTATGAGGGTTTCATGGCCAAGCCTAAAGAAGGAATTACTGAAGTTTTTAAGATATTCAACAAACTGATAAATGACTTACAAATTCATGATAAATATTATGAAGCTTAGGAGGTTAACCTAAAGTTTTTGCTAGCTCTTCCTGACCACCTTAACATAAAATATCAGCTATTAGAGAAGGAAGAGACTTGAGCAGAATGACACTACTACTCTTGTATGGGAACTTGAAAACATATGAGCTTGAAATGTTACAAAGAAAGTCACTGAAGGTAAACCAAGAATATGTAGTTGATGGATCCAGTGCCTTAGTGTTAAATGACAGTGAAGCAAGTGAAGATGGACAAGATGCTCAAATTCCAGTCATTCATGTTGTTGAATAAAAGAAGAAGGGACCTCGGAAATAAGTTGTTTTGGATCTAGAGGAAGATGAATACTACAATCTTGATAAGCTAGATGAGATGGATCAATCAATGGCGGCTAGAAAATTCTCTATAATTAGGGTTAAAAAGCCAAGGTTTTTCAAGAACAAGGGACAGTCCTCAAATAGCAACAACTGGAAACCAAAAACTCAGTATAACTCAGGTAGCAAAGGTGGTTACAAAACTGGATTTGTTGACAGATCAAAGATAAGGTGCTTTAACTGTGATGAGTTGGGCCACTTTGCAACTGAGTGCAAAAATCCAAAGAAAGTGAAGAAGGATAAATCCTATCTGGAATTAGAAGCGAAGTATGAAGCTATCTTGAAGAAACAACAGGGAAAGGTTTACATAGCTGAAGGCAAGAGTTGGGATGACAGTGATGAAGATTATGAGAATGAAAAATTTGGAAATTATGCACTTATGGCCATTGAGCAAGGAGAATCATCCTCATCAAAATCAGAGGTACCAACTCTAACTACCATTGATTTAAATACAATCCTGTATAAAGAAACTGTTGAAAAGATGAGCGTAGAGATGTTTCATATCCACACAAGCATGGTGGCAGCTATTGAGGAAGTTAGTAGGCTGTCAAAGATAAATGAGAAGCTTGAGATTGAAAAGCAAGAATTGGAACTATAGCTTGTTGAGCTTGAAACTGTCAAGCAAGAAATGAATATTTGAAAAATAAGCTCAATGTGCAAGTGAAATAGAAGCTGTATTAAGGGAAAAATTGGAGAAGAATGAGGTGAAACTGAAGTATTTCAGAAATGCATCTCAGTTGGTTGGACAGTACCATGAGAAAAATAAACCACGTGTTAATATAGCTATTGGTTTGGACTATGATGCCTTGAACAACAGTAAGAAAAATGAAGGTAACAAAGGTAAAACAATTGCAAATCAAGATGTCCCAGTTATGCTGAGAAAAGTTGATGCACCTTTGTTCGAGGCATGTGAAGTCACTTTCAGTGAAGTTGAGTTGGTCATCAAGCAAGAACTTGCAGATGAAAACAATGAGAAGAAAAATGAAGAAACCACTCCTACTTCCGAAATTAAGAAAAATCCCATGGTCAACTAAGTTTCTAAGACACCAATCAATGAAATCGAGACTGGGAATGCAGGAAAGAAAAATAAGAACAGGAATGGGAAAATTGGAGTAAACAAGAGCAATAACTTTGCATTTGTTTCAGATGCTCCCGGGAAATCCACCTTTGTAAAAAGGCTATTAGTGAGCCAAAAGTGGGAGCATGCAAATACAATGAAGCAAAGGTTGAAGATCCCTATTCCTTCTGTAAAAAAATTGATTGCATTCCTTGCAATATGAAAGTGATGAAAAGCTGTCATAAACTAAGAGTAGATCTCAAAGAAGTTATGCTTGGATCTAAAGTTAAAAAGGAAAATGCAAATCAATCATTGAACACTGTTCTTTCCGAGTTATCAAATTCTACTTCTGCAAATTCGGTTAAACTGAAGAAAGAACCCAACACTGCTTGGGTAGCTAAACACAATTAATCCATATTGTGTGCAAGGCAAAGTGAAGAAAGTCATATGGATCATAGACAGTGGATGCTATAGGCATAAGACATGTGATAAAGCCCTGTTATCATAATTTGAGGAGATGGATGGCCCATTGGTGACTTTTGGAGACAACGGCAAAGGATTCACAATGGGATATGGCAAGTTAATTTCTGGAAATATTGTCATTGAATATGTAGCACTAGTAGTTGGTCTTGAGGTGAATCTCTTGAGTGTCAGTCAATTCACATATAAATGATTCAAGGTTTCATTTGACAAAGGAGAGTGCTATTGGTGAGACTGCGTAGCCGTATGAACAGTTACATGATAACTCAACACGATAACAACACTAGAACATGACAGGTTAATAATACTACGTCTACACAAGAAATCAGGAAGAATGAAGACAAGGCAAATACAAAGAATCAGAAGATTAGAAGAAGGCCCAAAGTCTGTTTACAGGTCACTGAAAGAAGTTCATTAATATGTTCATGCCTCAGTGAAGAATAAAGGTTAAAGACTTTCAGGATTTTAGAAATGATGAAGATTCAGTGTATAAGTGCTACCAGAAGATTTCAGTGTATTGGCATTGATTGAAGATAGACAGTGTATGAAGCATAGGAATCTGAAGAATTGAAGACATGGTATAGACAGAGGTTAAAGAAGACAATTGCAGTCTTAAAGCTATACTCACTGACAGGAGTTCATTTATATGTTCAAGCGTCGGTGAAGAACAGTGAATGAAGTATTCAAGATTGTAGTAGCAATGAAGACATTGTCTATAGTACTAGAAAGGATTCCAGTGAAAGTATATTTGTTTGTTGATAGTCAGTGTACGAAGCAATAAAGTAAGGCAAGCCTAACAATGTAATCAAGTCTATAATACGAAGACCTGAATCAGAGCTAGTCGTCTGTGAACCAGACCAGTTCCACTAGGCGTCAGCGTTTCATGAAAGGGATCTTAGTATTATCATTAGAAGGAATTTTAAGTGAGGATTCGTATCAGGGAATATAGGTTTTATGATTCAGACGAAGACTCAAGAGAGAAGACTTAAAGATGGGATAGCTCAGGGAATGCAATGCTCTACAGAAACTAAGTCAAGGTGATCACTACCTTGTAGTAGGAGTCATTATGATCAGTATATTGATCTTCAGAAGCAATATCCTGGATGTACAGTTCAATATTTCAGTACAGGAACTGATTTTGACTTGGTGTGATACTGGGGGAATAAATGAGAGCAAGAATAATTTCACAAGTGCGGTTTTCATCCCTTGGCCGCCATAGAGAAACGAGTTGAATTTTTTCTAAGACAAATTCACCCTAGGTTCACCTTGGTCGTTATAGAGAAATGGGTTGAATTTTTTCTAAGGAAAATTCACCCTAGGTTCACCTTGGTCGCCATAGAGAAATAAGTTGAATTTTTTCTAAGGTAAATTCACCTCAGGTTCACCTTGGTCGCCATAGAGAAATGGGTTGAATTTTTTCTAAGGCAAATTCACCCTAGGTTCACCTTGGTCGCCATAGAGAAATGGGTTGAATTTTTTCTAAGGCAAATTCATCCTAGGTTCACCCTGGTCGCCATAGAGAAATGGGTTGAATTTTTTCTAAGGCAAATTCACCCTAGGTTCACCTTGGTCGCCATAGAGAAATGGGTTGAATTTTTTTTGAGTAAAATTCACCCTAAGTTCACGTTGGTCACCATAGAGAATTGAGTTGAATTTTTCTAAGACAAAATTCACTCTTGGTCGCCACAGAGCTTGTACTACCTTGGTCACCACAGAAACCCCAGCCACAACATTATTGATTAATTATTAATTAACTAGTTTATAGCCCGTGCTTTGCACACGGGTATTTCAAAAATTATTTAATAAAATGAATAAATAAAATTATAATTAAAATTGAATAATATAATTATGAAAGATTAAGTTATTTATATAATAAGTGTATTGCATCTACATATTATGATAAATTTATTTAAGAACTACTTTCGTTACATAAGTTATTTTTATGTTATATATTTTATGAGATTATTTCTATAAATAGATCTGTTAAAATTTAAAGTTTACTTCAAATTTGTATTAAAAACTTACCATAAGTAACACAATTCATATTTATAATTGTATTGCAAAGTTTCTATAATTAAAATGGGTCATAATAAATAAATGGATCTTTTATAAACCTAATATGGATACCAAACCTAAAAATGGATAGTCCACTAGGTCAAATTAAAGTTAAAAATTATATCCGAGCCAAAATATGGATACCAAACCTTAGGAAAGGGTTATCCAACAATTTATAATATATAGATTTATGTGGTTTATTCAGAGGCACATATTTAAATTGATATAAAGTCTACACATCTGAAGCAGAAGATATCAGTTGTACTGTTCTAAGTTTTTATCTTCTTCTCCGACGAGAGGAGATAAAACTAACAGCAAAGAAAATACAGAGAAGCTCCGGGCATATTGTAAATCAGTTATTCTTCTCACCGGAGTAACGTTATAACGCCCGATTTAATTCTTGTATATTCATAGGGGCATTATAATCGTTACCCGGTAATTAAATCCTTAGACAAACAAAAGCTAGATCATTGTATAGGATTTAATTTGTAAATCTTTGTAGAAGCTAGGAACTTTGTTGTTCTTAGATTGTAACCGGTTAATTTATTTACTGGAGTGTAGCAACTCCCCTTGCAGATTTATATACGAATATATATTTCCCCGAATATCTTGTGTTCCTCGTTTTATATTCCCAAACATATTCACCACAAGAACACGGAACCAGTAACGGAGCACTAAATCTATATCCGCTAAAGATTCGAAAGAATTTTTAATTTAGTGATTATCGTATTCAATCCCCTATTCTACGATAATTTGGGACTTAACAATTGGTATCAGAGCTTGTTGATCGATATATTGATCAGATCCGGTGTGTCAGCCCAAACAGTCAAGTTCTCATATTTTCAGATTTTTTAATTTTCAAAAATTATCAACACTTGAGATTTTTGAATTTTAAATTATTTGGACTTATCCATAATTTTTATTTCTGATTTATTTATTTTTTCAAAAAATTTAAAATTCTTAAATTTAATTTTTTCTTAAATAATAATTTACATTTTATTTAATTTTTAAGAAAATTTGAAATTTTTGAAAATTAGATTTTATGTAAATATTTATATTTGATTAATTTATTTTCTAAGAAAATTAAAAATATAGGAAATTTAAATTTCTCTTAAATATTAAATTAAGGGTACTCAAAGTATTGGTAGACTCAAGATTCCTATGGGCGTTAAAGATGATTTTAATCTTTCGAAGAAAACGAAGACCATGTGTTATTCAGACGGAAAATTCCTGAATACGAAAATTGAAGATAATGGTTTTCTTACTCCAATAGAACTGATTTCAAGCCGTACAGATGAACATTGTGGAACTTCCTCAAAGGCTTACTCCATAGGTTACCACTGGGTTTTCAGACGCAGAAAATGAATGAAATTTCTACGGGTACAATTTTTCTCGAAGATTTTAAGACAACTCTATGATTCCAGATTATACATTCACACAGTGGTTTATACCAATGCTACATTCATCCGGGAATCACAGAGATCAGAAATGCAGGAATTGTGGAGGTCAGAGAGAATAATGGTGACAAACAAACATCTCAGCCACAGGTAGTAAAGTTGGAACCTTTGGATAAAATATAAGAGTTACTGATAGCTGAATCAGAGAAAGCTCAAGTAGAAGTACTTGAGGGACTGGACATCAGGGCAGTATTTCACTTTTCAGGGAAGTTTAGTCGCATCGGATTCACAAGGAGTACATAAGCTATAACCAAGGATCAAGCCTATCTATTCCGAAGCAGAGATTCTTACAGATTCAGTTCAAGGGGTGATTACAAGACTGAGAATGGGACATAAAGAAGATTTGATAGCTACAGTTATGACAAGTAATATGTGTCAAGTAACTAATAGAGGTTTTGCTACAACAGAACAAGAAGCTTGACAAACAAGGATGAGTAGGGATTCAGTTGAAGAGTTGAGACAAAGATAGAATATTTTCTTAGGGAAGCAGCCAGTCAAAACTTATAGTGCACGAGAAAGAGCTGGGTTGGATCAGATGACGAGAATCATGAATATCTTGTTTTCATAGCAATCTCCAAAGATGGTCCAACTCACATATCTCAAGTTTCAAATTCTTGAACCACTGCAATATTTTATTTTCAATACTCAATGCATGTTAAGATCAAAGTGTTTAAATGTCTAACACTCGCATAAGCATGATAGCATCACACATAGATAATGTTGAACTAGTTCACTAGATTATTTTCTGGTAACTAGGATTAATGTTTAACTTGTGCATGTTACTTTAGGTGATCTTAAATACGTGTTTGAATATTTGTTGCACATGATTAATTGCTTTAGTGAGGTATATGTTTTTCCAGCATATAAGACCTTTGTTTATGCTTATCTCATGTATCCTAATACAATGTGATTTATTCATTTGATCTGAATTGTTTGTTAAGATGTATTAATTTATAATTGGATTGAGATAGCTAGATAAGATTTATCAACAGGAGTGGACTAGATAGAATTAGTGATTTATTTGTTAATTTTGTTTGTTCCATATCATGTATGTCTTCCTTAATTCTTATGTGTAATGTTTCTGAATGAATGCCATGTATTTCTATTATAATGCTTGCTTATTTTTTATGCCATGAATGCATCTCTTAGTACTTGTATTAATTATAGAAGAAGCATGTTTAGGATTACAATAGGGCAAAGACTGCTAGTCCTCCTTATGTAAGGTTGGAACCATTTATCCCCTAGCCTAAGACAAATCTATCAAGGGTATTAAAATGGAGAAAATGGTCAGTCAAAGACAAGAATTAGCATGATAAGATTGCAGCTGTTGTTATCTATGTTTATAGTAAAATCTCTAATCCAACTGGACCCAAACTGATAAGTTGGGTACCAAGAACTGTTAATCCATTTGCGAGTGCAGGACATAACAGGTTAATTGATTCATATGTATTCTTGGTAATTCATACTCAAGTCATATGATCAAAGAAAGAGCCTCACAATCAAATTTGATTGACAAAAGCTATTCCGTCAATAATCTTTGGAGATGACAGCAATGGTTTTCATTACGGGACAAGTTATACAGAAAAGGGATATCATCATGGACTCAACAATTGGTATCACTGATAACAACTAATCATTGGATTCACTGATAACAAATGAAGCATCTGTCTTGCTGGAGAATCAAGGCACAAATCCTCTTATCAGACAGTTCTGCATCGAAGGACAAAATTTCAATTCAAAGAAGGATTAGTTTCTCATCTAAAGCAGGAAGTTTGAGAAGCTTGCTCTTCTTAGAGTAAGAGAATGATATGCTCATGGCTAGACTGGAATATTAGGAAAGGTGAAGTCAATGGTTTCTACTATAAAGCTTCATCTGACAGAAGTTTAGCTATAGCATTAGAAGCTCTCACCCTTGAACATCAACTCAAGGAACTCTTTTGTAAAAAGGGTTTAGTGAGAGGACTCCCTCATCTGAGATTCAGAAGACGATAAATATGAGGCATGTCAGAAATAGAAGTCAAAGACAATATCACATCAAAGTAAAGATATACCTTAGTGATGATGGTTGACTACTCTTATTAAACAAAGTTGTTGTTCGTGCATTCTCAAGACAAGACATCACGGATGGTGATTGATTACATCAAAGAAGATGTTAGGTCCCAATATGTTTATAAAAGGGGGGGTTCAATACAAACTATACTGTTTAATCGAATTTAATGTGGAATAAAAAATTGAAACAAAATTCAAGTTAAATAAAACTATTATTAAACTTGAAAGGCGTTACAACAACGGTATCATTTACAAGGGATTAATCTCAAATAAATTATCACAAATCTAGAATAAATTCGACATGAACTTTTTCTATTTTTACAATAAAAAGATCAAATGCTAAAAGTAATTTGAGATTAAGTTCTAGGGATTTTGATCCGCTAGATAGTTACACAAAAACAAGATAATGATTTCTAGTGGTTTGAATTTAACTTTAAAACTAGAAATTGATAATCTTGAAGTGCAGTAGTGAAGAGATGAAATGTTTTGTTCGGCTGCTGCTTTGTTTGTTCTTGAGTAATTGATTATGTTAAATGTATTCTGCTGCTTCTGTCTTTTATAATTCAATCAACAGAATCCACTTGAACTAGTATGACTATCTGAGAATTGGCATGACTTTCGGTGAGACAATCTTTTGAACTAGCAAGACAACCGGTATGACAATTGCTTGAACTAGCATGAAAATCGGTGAGGCAATTGTTTGAACTGGCAAGACAATCCCATAGCTAGTAGAACTTTCGGTATGACAATCAATTTGAACTAGCATGACTTTCGGTATGACAATCTGATTGTCATACCAGTTCAATTGATTGTTATGCTGAATTAATATTGAATATAAATTTAAAATCAATTCTGAAAATTCATAATATTGATTCAGAATTAATTAATCAATTAATTCAATTAATAAATTAATTAATCTTTGCAGATATAATTTATTTTCTTAATTAAACTATATGACTTAATTAATTAATAGAGAATTAATACTACTCTTCAACAACAACCATTCTTCTGAAAATCACTGTCAATTATGAATAAATTCCACCACTTCAATTTTGACACTCGATGTACTGTCTGGTACACGAGTGACTAACTTTCGTGACGTTTCTTCATGTCTTGACTTTGATAACTTGATTTTCTTCAGATTAAATCCCTGTAATTATCTGATACCTTGACAAGATCTCTGTCACTTGATTAAATCCACAATCTTGATTTATATCATTGAGGCTTGATCAATTTCTTGAACTTCTTCCAGTGAAGTAATTCCTCAAGTCCGTAGATGAACATTGTTTCTGAATCCTTTGACAGATGTTACTTTGAGAGATCTCTTTGACGGTAGATCCACTATTTACTTGTTACATTCTTATTTGAGTTGAGTTAAATCCTCGAATAAACAAATAGGCTATGACATATGCCTTTTAATCTCCCTCTATTTGTTTGTTAGATAATAACAACAAATACCTAGAGGATAACTCAACTAACAAATAAGAAAAAGATATAAACAGAAATGCAAAGTAAATAGCAGAAAAGTTCTGGATAATATTTAACATTTTCCAGATTCCAAATAGATGTTCCTCTAGACTGAACATATCTTGATGTAGTTTCATCTTCTTTTGTACAACCACATTTCCTGTTGAGAAGCGCATATCTCTCTTGCTTCTCTCCCTATGAGAATCAACTGCTTAAAGGAGATCACCTTGTGTTTACCACCTCTCCCGTACAATAGGATCCATAGTTACAAATAACAATGGTGTGGTGTAGTGTACATATGCTTTACCTTTTTCTTTTTTCTTTCCTCCCTGCTATTTCTACCCCTTAGTTGAGGAATCCTCCAAACTATTATTACTTAAGCTTTTGTCTACCCTTTAGAGAAGGAATGTATGCCGTTGTCTGAAGGAGTTCTCATGTTTCACTTGGTAGGAAAAGAAATAACAAGTAGTTTCTCTTTCTTCCTCAATGTGAGTGTGTGATTCTATTTAGTGTACCTCACATGTGTTTCACTCTTCTCTCCACTCGTGTTTACACTCATTCTCACAAGTGTATCACTCCTCTCATAGCTCCAAAATTCAGCTGTACCGGCAAAGAAAATCACCTTAGCCATCCTTAAGGAGGTCACAGGTGGTGCAATGGGAGTTTGCAAATCCCCGTCCTTGTTAAACTCGTCAGATGAATCTGAGTCATAATCTACAAGTTGCTAGTTTCCCTTTTAGGGTTCCAGATTTGAATTCTGGGAAGGTATACAATGATCCAACGAATTTAGCATAAAGATCAAAGTTCCCTTCTAATGTCTGTGAAGGCACTATCTCCCTCACACTCATTCATACTACATTTTAGTGGTAAGAAAGTGTTGGTTGGTTCTGTTTCTATATTTGTCCTTACAGTCTGGGATAGATGTTGTGGGTTTTCAACCTCATGACTGTCAATGAAAGAAGGCCATTGGAGGCTGAACCTGTATCACTGAACATATGGCAATAGAGAGATGGAATGTACTTAAGATCTATAATGAATGAAAATTATACATTTAATCTTTTGAGAGAGATGATGTACAATAGTGACTTCAAAAGATTTTAAATGAAATAAGAAATCACTAATGTTGAAAGAAGTTTGATTTTCTCCTAAAACTGTTCGAGTGCACAAGTCTGTTTTTATGCCTAAAATATAAATGATTTGATAAAAGACAGACTGATGACCTAGCAGTATTAGGAAGAGAAAGAGAGATTTGTCTTTCAATATGAATGAGTTTTTGTTAAAGCATTGATAACTTAGGGTAAAGTGTAAGTAATTCTCATTCATGTCAAAAGCTCCATAATCTATCTTAATAAAATTATAATCAACAACATTGTTTGTTAAAAAATAATATTAATAAGAATGACTATGTTGCTGATTTCAAATTATAGTGAATCTTTCAGATATAACAACTTACATAAATTTACTAGAACTTAAAATCTCACAACTATCTGCAAAAAAATATTAACAATATATCTTTGACCGATACTTGTCAAGTACTTTAGATACCAATAATTATGTTGCATATCATATTAATATAATTAAAAAAATATCAATAAATTAAATACCAAATATCTATCAAAGAGATAGCAGCATTCAATTTCATATATCATACAATTGTTAACTCCTAACAACTGTAATACCTCAAACAATATTTACAATTACAGAAAGTACAAATAAAAACTTATATTAATATAGCAAAAATACATAAAATATTTGCAAGTTCAATGATAACATTACCAGCTTACAAACAACCATATCCCTCAGTTAAACCTTTGCTGTTATCTCCAAAGGTAACCACTGGGCCAGCTTTCTCAACCACATTTGATAGCAGGGCTCTATCTCCAGTCATATGTCTTGACGATCCACTATCAAGAATCCACACACCGGTTCCACCTGTTTAATGCCCTGCAACACAAATGGATTAAACCTTTTTCGGAACCCAAACTTGGTTGGGTCCAACATACTTGTAGAATTGACCTTTGTCAGGCAAAACAACATTCTTAACTTTAATGTTCTCAACTTTCTCAATGACTGGACATTTGACCTTGTAAACAGCCTTAACAAATTTTTGTTTAGGCTTAGGCACAAATGTCTCCTTTCTAGCCTTAGGAGGACTAGCAGTCTTAGACCTATCATGCTTCCTATTATTCACATGCTGACGAGGAGTAGTCTTATCACTAGAAATATGTTTACCATTAAAATAAGCATACATCAAATTAAAAGCACAAGACATACAATTAGGAACACCACATACTTTATGAGAGGGATTAACAACAGGAAAATTATGCATGGTAGACATGGCATTTTTGTTATCCAACTCATGTGTGTCTGAGTTAGTCTCAGTTGCTTTCACAACTTTGACTGGAACTTTCGACACACTTGGCTTGGAAACAACCTTCTCATTAGCACGATCTTCAGCACGTATTTCTTCTTGAATAATAAAGGAGGTCTCATCAAATAGTTCAGCAATTGATCCTTTATAGAGGGGTTTACCAACACCCTTAAGCACATGTGATACTTCCCTACCTTTAGCACAGACATGAGGAGGGGAGTTTATGCCTAATTCTCCAATAGCAGCATTGTAATCAAAACCTATTCTAGATGTTTGATTAACAGCTTGCTTACTGTAGAACTCTTTAGCCTTCGAACAAGAATTAAAGTAAGCTTTAACCTTAGTCTCAAGACCGGTGATCTTGTCTTTGAGAATAGTTTTGAGTTGTCGATAACAGTTAACTCTATTCTCTAGAAAAGATACTTGTTCTTTTAATTTGTCTTGATCAATGTGCAAAAGTCTTAATTCATTGACCTCTTTTTCAAGGTCTTTGATCTGCTGACTTAACAGTTCATTATCACGACGAGCACAATCTAAGGAACCTCCTAGATGATAAACTAATTCAGCATCAGTAAATTTTACCTCTTTTCTTGATGATGAAGTATTTCCATCAATAGCCATAAGAGCAAGATTCCCAACTTCTTCATCTTCACTATCAGTATCATCCCAGCTTCTTCCCTTTGCCAGATAAGCCCTTTCAGAGTTACTCTTCTGATTTGAATCATAAGAGTTTTTCCTTACTTGCTTTGGCTTCCTGCATTCTGTGGCAAAGTGTCCCAACTCATTGCAGTTAAAGCATCGAATGGTGCTCCGATCAACCATCCCTGTTTTGTATCCACCATTGCTGGTGTTAGAGGATGAAGATCCACCTTTCTGGAATTTGTTGTAGTTGGACTTGTACTTGAACTTGGGATTTCCCTTGAATCTGACATTGGAGAATCTTTTGACAATCTAGGCCATTGACTCATCTTCCAATTGCTCCAGCTCTTCCAAGGAGTAAAAATCATCACCGGATTGATTTGTAGTAGGAGGATCATATACTTCTACTAACACATTTTCCTCATCCTTGGAAGACTGTACCATTCTCTCTGACTGTTGAGATTGTTGTTGTTGTTGTTGACCTTCAGCTACTAGAGCAGTAGACGTGCTGACCACTCTACCTTTCCCGTAGACTTCCTTCTGTTGAATCTGCTCCAACTCATAGGTTTTTAACACACCATAGAGTCTATCCAAATAAATCTCACTCAGATCTCTAGCTTCTCTTATGGCAGTGATTCTATGTTCAAGATGAGTTGGCAGTGTTAAAAGGAACTTTTTGTTGATCTCCCTAATTGAATAATATTTTCCATTTATGTTCAGGTTGTTGATCAATGCATTGTACCTCTCGAACACTTCAGTAATTCCTTCTCCTGGATTGGATTTAAAATGTTCATATTCAGAGGTTAGGATCTCTAACTTGTTCTTCCTAACTTCCTATGTGCCTTTATTAATCACCTCAATAGTTTCCCAGATGTGTTTGGAATTTTTTACAGTTCATCACATGTCTGTTCATCAAGGAATCAAGGGAATCAACTAAAATTAATTGAAGGCTGGCATCCAATGAGGCTTCTTCCTTTTCAGCAGGAGTAAAATCCTCAGGCTCTTTTGCATAGGTTCTAGCTTTGGTAATTACAACATCATCTTCTATCACCTCTGGTCCAATAACCATCGGAATTTTTGGATCCTTCTTTAACAAGTTCAGATATTTAGGATTTGCAACTTGTAAAAATAAGAGCATCTTCTTCTTCCACATAATATAATTTTCTTTATCAAATAGTGGAATTTTAACGGTTCCAACTTTTTGTGAAGTCATTATGAATTTTTGAATAAATAAAAATACAAGGAGGTAAAAAATCACAAAAATCTAGGATCTTGATTTGTTCGTTAATCAGAAGGCTCTGATACCAATTGTTAGGTCCCAATATATTTGTAAAAGGGGGGGTTGAATACAAACTATACCGTTTAATCGAATTTAATGCGGAATAAAAAATTGAAACAAAATTCAAGTTAAATAAAACTATTATTAAACTTGAAAGGTGTTACACCAACGGTATCGTTTACAAGGGATTAATCTCAAATAAATTATCACAAATCTAGAATAAATTTGACAGGAACTTTTTCTGTTTTTGCAATAAAAAGATCAAATGCTAAAAGCAATTTGAGATTAAGTTCTAGGGATTTTGATCCGCTAGATAGTTACACAAGAACAAGAGAATGATTTCTAGTGGTTTGAATTTAACTTTAAAACTAGAAATTGATAATCTTGAAGTGCAGTAGTGAAGAGATGAAATGTTTTGTTCGGCTGCTGCTTTGTTTGTTCTTGAGTAATTGACTGTGTTAAATGTCTTCTGCTGCTTCTGTCTTTTATAATTCAATCAACAGAATCCACTTGAACTAGCATGACTATCTGAGAATTGGCATGACTTTCGGTGAGACAATCTTTTGAACTAGCAAGACAATCGGTATGACAATTGTTTGAACTAGCATGACAATCAGTGAGATAATTGTTTGAACTGGCAAGACAATCCCATAGCTAGTAGAACTTTCAGTATGACAATCAATTTGAACTAGCATGACTTTCGGTATGACAATCTGATTGTCATACCAGTTCAATTGATTGTTATGCTGAATTAATATTGAATATAAATTTAAAATCAATTCTGAAAATTCATAATATTAATTCATAATTAATTAATCAATTAATTTAATTAATAAATAAATTAATCTTTGCAGATATAATTTATTTTCTTAATTAAACTATATGACTTAATTAATTAATAGAGAATTAATACTACTCTTCAACAACAACCATTCTTCTGAAAATCACTTTCAATTATGAATCAATTCCACCACTTCAATATTGACACTCGATGTACTGTCTGGTTCATGAGTGACTAACTTTCGTGACGTTTCTTCATGTCTTGACTTTGATAACTTGATTTTCTTCAGATTAAATCCCTGTAATTATCTGATACCTTGACAAGATCTCTGTCACTTGATTAAATCCACAATCTTGATTTATATCACTGAGGCTTGATCAATTTCTTGAACTTCTTCCAGTGAAGTAATTCCTCAAGTCTGTAGATGAACATTGTTTCTGAATCCTTTGACAGATGTTACTTTGAGAGATCTCTTTGACGGTAGATCCACTATTTACTTGTTACATTCTTATTTGAGTTGAGTTAAATCCTCGAATAAACAAATAGGCTATGACATATGCCTTTCAGAAGATCATGCTGGAAGCAATTGTAAAGAAATGATCTTGTGGACAGAAATTGTAAAGAAATGATCTTGTGGACAGATAATGGGACTGAATTTAAGAAGCAGTTCTGATTAATATCTATAACATCAAGAATATTCTGAGACATATTCAGCACTAGGAACTCCGTATCAGAATGGAGTGGTACAAAGGAAGAATTGGAACTTGATTAAAGCTACAAGGGAAATATCAAGCTAATCAAGACTTTCTAAATACCAAAGGGCTGTAGCAGTCAAAACAATTTGCAATAAGTAAGATCAAGCTTTGATCAAGGTGTATACATGAAGACAACTAATGAGTCAATGGCCAACAGAAGCAAACACTGGATAACCTGAAAGTATTTGGAGAGAATGTTCTATTAAAGCAAATAATAAAATGTTTTTAGTTGTTTGAAGATCTTGGCATTTGCAGCTAAGACTTGTAAGGATATTCTTTATGGCTACTAAGTGGAGTTTACAACCTATAGGGCATTTTTGGTTGATCAACAGAAGATGATTGAAAATCTAAGTGCACAGTTCAACAACTTCATGCTCCAAGCTGTTAAAGGTGAAATTGATTGTATTGATTATTCATATCCAAGTAGTGGAATGGCAGTGTATATACACAACTCATTATTTCAATGAAGCCAGTCAGTAAGGGCAAGAATTGTCAGGAAATCCCAGCAACAACTTAGGGGGAGCAATAGAAGGATCAACTAGTCAGACACAAGACCACATTGAAAATTAGAGGACACTAAAGAACCTATATGCTGAGAAAAAGGGTTTGATGTTAATATTATTCCCACAGTCTAGTTCTTAAGTGATCCAGATGGTGGAGTAATGATTAGCAGGGCAACTGAGCATGAATGATTATTTCTCTAGTCTTCTATCTGAAGAAGAAACTAAGAAAGTTAGAGAAGCTCTGATAGATCCGGATTGATTGGGTGATCGTAAAGCAAGATGAACTCAATCAATCAGCAAGCAGATTGTAGGGAAGCTGGTATCCAAACCAAATGACAATATTGTAATTGGTACAAGGATAACCAGAAGTCATACTGGATGAAAATGGCATTATTATGAGGGACAAGGCCAAACTGGATGCTAGGTTATTATCTAGAAGCAATATCTGACAGAAAGTATCAGTGATGAGACTTGAGGATATTACGACATATCAGGAACCTGATGCACATTCTACCTGGAATTAGACTCTGGTAAGTGTGTACAAGTGCACTCCTGGTTGGTGAGTCAAAGGAGGAAGTCAATGCACAACAGTTCATGAACTTTGCAGTTGCAGATCTATTAGACTATGCATATCTCTTCTTTACAAGCTCACTTCAGGTTGGTATGAACTAGTATACTACTCAAGAAATCGTCAAGGACATGGTATGGCACTCTAACTGAAGTTGTAGTTAAATATGAAATAGTAGAGTCGTCATATTAATAACTATCTTTATCTCCAGGCACAAATATATTGAGTTATATATGCTAGAGTATAATGTTAATGTTACATGTTGGTCTACTTAAAAAAATTGTGCATGATTATTTGCTAAGTCATTGCAGAGTAGGTATGGATGAGCGTGTTGGAAATGTTGAAATTCTATTTGGAATTACTACAAGCATGCCAAAAGAATATTTCTTTTATATGCTCAAGTAAACAAAAAGAATGATGGCAATACAAGTAAGTTAAGGATCTTTTGAAGATGCAAAATTTGAAAGATCCTGAACATGCCAAGACTACTTACCAACAGAAACCACTAAAGTTTGATCAATACAACTTAGGTATAATGATAAGCTATAGAGGTATGACAAACTCACTCTTTTACTCAAATGCAAATAGACAACATGTAATGTTCTCAAGATGCCAAAGTGCAAGGTTCCAAGTGAATCCTATAGAATCCAATCTTATAGCTATTAATAAGATTATTAGATATCTTAATGGACTATCAACTCTTGGAGTAAAGTACCCTAAAGATATTGTGCTTAATGTTTGTCTATATAAATATAGATTACACAGGTTGTAAGAAAAACAGGAGAAACATATCTGAAGCTGTCAACTTAAGTGACAGGAGAAGCATCTTGGGAAGCCGTCAACTTCATGGAAGAAGATTGATTTCCTGTTATGATGAGAAATAACTTCAAATCCAACAACTTTGTGGAACACTCTATGACAAGGAACCTTCATACCAGGTATCATCACTTTAGAGAGCATGTCACTTTAGTCAAAGAGTTACTGACAGAAACATTTATTAAATCACTTGATAAAGTTAATTTTTCAAGTCTGGTTTATAAGTGTGGGATATCATTCACTGCATATTAGTTGGAAATCTCATCTGTAAGGAATTCTTAATATAAGTTAAAGGACTTGTGAATATATCAGTAATCCAGTACCTCGTATTTAGTGCTAATATATTGACTATCATGATTACAATCATATACATTTGTGGTAGTTAAGTATTATAGCATTAAGTTTGAATTTTATTTTAATTGATTTAAATTATGACTGTAGACAATTCCATTCCATATCAGTCTCATAATTTAAATTATATTAAAATAATAAGTAGCATAGTTATTTGTATTTTGTACGAATAATTATGGTACTTTTGGTATTAGTGATATTATTTAGAATTTTTGTTCTAAGTAATCAATGCTTATTTCCAAAATTACTAATATTAAAAGTTGAAGTATTTTCTAAGTTATTTGTATAAAACTCTTAATATTTTATATGCTTAGAAAGTATTTCTAAAATTACTAATTACCTAGAGAGTGATTGCCATGTATATAAGTCATATATCCTATTGGTGATTATTCAAGGATATTTATGAAAATATTTAAGTATCAGTATCTAACTCATAGATATTTAGTATTTATTTATTTAGTATTTATTTTGGGTAGTTTGGATTATGGAAATTGAAGCAATTCAATGATTTTATTTGCTCCATAATTCAAACTAACTTTAAATAAATAAGCAGCATGATTGATTATAACTAAATCTGTCATCAATTGATATCTAGTATATTGATTGTAACTTATGTGTTATAAGTTAATTATGAGATTTTGGTTTTAGTGAATTTAACAATGTTTACATCTCAAGAATTCACTGAAATCAGAATATGATTGTAGCATGATTAGTTGGATGCTAATTTTTAACTTATATCAGTTAATGATATTTAGTTAAGAGTTCAACTATGAACTAATTGTGAAGTATTAGTATTTGTGGCATTAATTTGAACTCCTCTAAGTAATCAATGCTTATCCTCAGTCACTTATACTAATATAAAAAGTGTAAAAATCTTTCTTAAAGTACAACTATGGTTATAATGTTTGATGCTTTATTACAAAAACCATATGTTGTCCACTTAGAATAATTTTTATACTTACTTGCAAATTCCTAAACACTTTGATAATAGATGCATTACTCAATGGATCAAAGTATATGGAACTTAGAATGATTTTCTAAGATTGCAAACAAGACAATGTTGGTTAATGTTGCTTTATTTATCGAACCAATATTGTCTGAGATATTACAGTTGTTAGGAGTTAACAATTGTATATAATATGATATTGAATGTTAATATTTAGTTGATAGATAATTGGTATTTAATTCATTGATATCTTACTCTAATATATTTAAATTATGATATTCGACAATCCCATGTCAAATCAGTTTCATGATTTAAATAATATTAAAGTAGGATGCAACATAATTATTGGTATCTAAAGTACTTGACAAGTATCAATCAATGATATGTTGTTAATATTTTGTTGCAGATAATTGTGAGATTTTAAGTTCTAGTGGATTTAAATGAGTTGCTATATCTGAAAGATTCACTAAAATTTAAAATAAGAAGCATAGTCAATCTTATTAAGGATATTTATCAATAAACAATTTTGCTGATTATAATCTTATAAAGATAGATTATGGAGCTTTTGACATGAATGAAAATCGCTTAGACTTTACCCTAAGTGATCATTGCTTTTACAAAAACTCATTCATATTAAAAGATAAATCTTTCTTTCTCTTCTTAATACTGCTAGGTCATCAGTCTGTGTCTTATCAAATCATTTATCTCTTTATGCATAAAAATAGACTCATGCACTCGAACAGTTTTAAGAGATAAATCAAACTTCTTTTTACAGTGGCGGTTTCTTATTTCATTAAAATCTTTTCAAATCACTATTGTACATCATTTCTCTCAAAAGATTAAATGCATAATTTTCATTCATTATAGATCTTAAGTGCATTTTATTCCTATATTTCCATATGTTCTGTGATACAGGTTCGACCTCCAATGGCATTCTTTCATTTAATAGTTATGAGGTTGAAAACCCACAACTTTTATCCCAGACTATAAAGACAAATACAAAAACTGAATACAAAAACAGAACCAACCAACACTCTCTTACCACTAAAATGAAGTATGAATGAGCGTGAGGGAGAAAGTGCCTTAGTGCACCACATAAGGAAGGTTCTGAAGTCAACCCAGCAGCTCTGTCTCCTACAAAGATGAGTAGTATTTAAACAGAGACAACTACTAGCCCCCATACATCTTCTCAGAAAGAGGTAATGGCTGAAAATGCACAAAAACAGTTACTAGATTCATCCTCTCAACAGGGTGCGTCTATTGAAATTCGTCTGTCAGCCAGGGTATCCGATGTAGTGTCACCACCTCAAACATAAAAAATTCTTTATGCACAAGGAAAGGTTACACACACAAAGGATGAGTTTACGGAAACAAGAGTTTCGACCATTTTACGGTCATATTTGATTGTTCAAGGTTCTTTAATGGACCAATTGCCTTTACATGTGTTAGGAGATGATACTGATACAATAGCCATATGTCAGTAGTCAGTGTCTACCTTCCCAGGCTTAAATCCCCTGGATGTATTTGCGGATAGTGGATCTAACATAGGTGCAGATCATCAACTTGTTGACAATGATTCAGATATTACCTGATGAGTCATAAGGAAATGTCTTCACAGATATTAGAAGGGAACTTTGATCTTTATGCTAAATTTTTTGGATTATTGTTTACCTTCTCAGAGTTCAAATCTGAAACCCTAAAAGGGAAACTAGCAACTTGTAGATTATTACTCAGATTCATCTGACGAGTCTAACAAGGATGGGGATTTACGAACTCCCGTTGCACCACATGTGACTTCTTTAAGGATGGCTAAGGTGATTTTCCTTGCAGGTACAACTGGATTTTGGAGCTATGAGAGGAGTGATACACTTGTGAGAATGAGTGTAAACACTTGTAAGTCATATGTCATAGCCTATTTGTATATTCGAGGATTCAACTCAACTCAAATAAGAATGTAATAAGTAAATAGTGGATCGACCGTCAGAGAGATCTCGCAAAGTAATATATGTCAAAGGATTCAGAAACAAGGTTCATCTACAGACTTGAGGAGTTAATTCACTGGAAGAAGTTCAAGAAGTTGATCATGCCTCAGTGATATAAATCAAGATCAAGGATTTAATCAAGTGACAGAGATCTCGTCAGAGTATCATTAATTACAAGGATTTAATCTGAAGAAAATCAGAGTATCAAAGTCAACACATGAAGAAACGTCACGGAAGTTAGTCACTCATGAACCAGACAGTACATCGAGTGTCAACGTTGAAGTGGTGGAATTGATTCATAATTTTCAGTGATTTTCAGAAGATTTGCAGAAGAATGGTTACTGCTCAAGACTAGAATTAATTCTCTATTAATTAATTAAGTCATCTAATTTAATTAAGAAAATAAATTATATCTGCGAAGAATAATTTATTTATTAATTGAATTAATTGATTAATTAATTCTGAATTAATTTTAGGAATTTTCAGAATTTAAATTGGATTAAAATCTGCATTAAATCAGCAAGACAATTGAAAATGAACTAGCATGACAATCAGGATTGTCATACCGATTGTCATGCTAGGCCATTTTCAATAGTCTCACCGAAAGTTACACTAGGAGAAGGATCGTCTTGCTAGTTCATTCTGATTGTCTTGCTAGTTCAATCAATAGTCTCACCGAAAGTCTTGCTAGCTCAATGGATTGTCTTGCTAGCTCAATGGATTGTCTTGCTGAGCTAAAAGGATTGTCTTGCCAACAAATCAGGTGGTTGTTTTATTATTTAAACAACAGAAGCAACAGAAGTCAATCATCCATCCGAAAAACATTCAAGAACAAGAAAGCAGCCGCCTTGAAACATTTAATTTTCTTCTCTGCTTACATCAAGATCAAAATTCTAGTTTGTTAATGTTAAATTCAAACCACTAGAATTATTTATCTTGTTCTTGTGTAACAATCTAGCGGATCAAAATCCCTAGAACTTAATCTCAAATCGCGTTTAGCATTTGATTCTAATTATTGCAAAAATAGAAAAAGTTCATGTCAAATTTATTCTAGATTTGTGATAATTGATTTGAGATTAATTCCTTGTAATCGATACAGTTGTTGTAACACCTTTCAAGTTTAATAATATTTTTATTTAACTTGAATTTTGTTTCACAGTTTTTTTATTCCGCATTTAATTCGATTATTCGGTACTGTTTGTATTCAACCCCCCCTTCTACAAACACATTGGGACCTAACAATTGGTATCAGAGCCTTCTGATTAATGTACAAATCTAGATCCTAGACTTTTGTGTTTCTTTCACTTCTTGAATTTTTTATTCACTCAAAAAATTCATAATGACTACACAAAAAGTTGGAACCGTTAAAATTCCACTTTTCGATAAAGAAAATTATGTTATGTGGAAGAAGAAGATGCTATTATTTTTACAAGTTGCAAATCCCAAATATTCAAACTTGTTAAAGAAGGGTATAAAAACTCCGATGGTTATTGAACCGGAGGTAATAATAGATGGTGTGGTGACTACTGAAGCTAGAACCTATCCAAAAGAGCCTGAAGATTTTACTCCTACTGAGAAGGAAGAAGCCTCCTTGGATGCCAGCCTTCAATTAATATTAATTGATTCCCTTGATCCCTTGATGAACAGACATGTGATGAACTGTAAAAATTCCAAACACATGTGGGAAACTATTGAGGTGATTAATGAAGGCACAGAGGAAGTTAGGGAGAACAAGTTGGAAATCCTAACCTCTGAATATGAACATTTCAAATCAAATCCAGGAGAAGGAATTACTGAAGTGTTTGAGAGGTACAATGCGTTGATCAATAACCTGAACATCAATGGAAAGTATTATTCAATCAGGGAGGTCAATAAAAAGTTCCTTTTAACACTACCAGCTCATCTTGAACATAGAATCACTGCCATTAGAGAAGCTAGAGATCTGAGTGAGATTTCTTTGGACAGGCTCTATGGAGTGTTAAAAACCTATGAGTTGGAGCAGATTCAACAGAAGGAAGTCTACGGGAAGGATAGAATGGTCAGCACATCTACTGCACTTGTAGCTGAAGGTCAACAACAACAACAATCTCAACAGTTAGAAAGAATGGTACAGTTTTCCAAGGGTGAGGAAAATATGTTAGTAGCAGAATATGATCCTCCTACTACAAATCAATCAAGTGATGATTTTTATTCCTTGGAAGAGCTGGAGCAATTGGAAGACGAGTCAATGGCCCAAATTGTCAAGAGATTCTCCCATGTCAGATTCAAGAAGAATCCCAAGCTTAAGTACAAGTCCAACTACAACAAATTCCAGAAAGGTGGATCTTCATCCTCTAACACCAGCAGTGGTGGGTACAAAACAGGGATGGTTGATCGGAGCACCATTAGATGCTATAACTGCAATGAGTTGGGACACTTTGCCACAGAATGTAGGAAGCCAAAGCAAGTAAGAAAGAACTCTGAAAGGGCTTATCTGGCAAAGGGAAGAAGCTGGGATGATACTGATAGTGGAGATGAAGAAGAAGGAAATCTTGCTCTTATGGCTATTGATGGAAAAGCTTCATCGTCAAGAAAAGAGGTAAAACTTTCTGATGCTGAAATGGTTTATCATCTAAGAGGTAACTTAGATTGTGCACGTCGTGATAACGAACTGTTAAGTTTACAGATCACAGACCTTGAGAAAGAGGTCAATGAATTAAGACTTGTGCACATTAATCAAGACAAATTAAAAGAACAGGTATCTTTTCTAGAGAATAGAGTTGACTGTTATAGAAAACTCGAAACTATTCTCAAAGACAAGATCACCGGTCTTGAGACTAAGGTTAGAGCCTACTTCAATTCTTGTTCGAAGGCTAAAGAGTTCTACAGTAAGCAAGCTGTTAATCAAACATCTGGAATAGGTTATGATTACAATGCTGCTATTGGAGAATTAGGCATAAACTCCCCTCCTCATGTATGTGCTAAAGGGAGGGAAGTACCACATGTGCTTAAGGGTGTTGATGAACCCCTCTATAAAGCATCAATTGCTGAACCATTTGATGCGACCTCTTCTGTTATTCAAGAAGAAATACGTGCTGAGGATCATGCTAATGAGAAGATTGTTTCCAAGTCAAGTGAGTCGAAAGTTCCGGTCAAAGTTGTGAAAGCAACTGAGACTAACTCAGACACACATGAGTTGGATAACAATAATGCCATGTCTACCATGCATAAATTGCCTGCTGTTAATCACTCTCATAAAGCATGTGGTGTTGCTAATTGTATGTCTTGTGCTTTTAATATGATGTATGCTTATTTTAATGGTAAGCATGTGTCTAATGATAAGACTACTCCTCGTCAGCATGTGAATAACAAGAAGCATGATAGGTCTAAGACTGCTGGTCCTTCTAAGGCTAGAAAGGAGACATTTGTGCCTAAGCTTAAACAGAAATTTGTTAACGCTGTTTACAAGGTCAAATGTTCAGTCATTGAGAAAGTTGAGGCAATTAAAATTAAAAATGTTGTTTTGCCTGACAAAGGACAGTTCTACAAGTATGCCGGGCCCAACCAAGTTTGGGTTCTGAAGAAGGTCTAATCCATTTGTAGTGCAGGGCATTAAACAGGTGTAACCGGTAGTGTGGATTCTTGACAGTGGATCATCAAGACATATGACCGGAGATAGAGCCCTGCTATCAAATGTGGATTGAGAAAGCTGGCCCCCTAGTTACCTTTGGAGATAACAGCAAAGGTTTATCTGAGGGATATGGCTGTTTGCAAGCTGGGAATGTTATCATTGTAATTTTGTATATTGTGCTAGGTTATTATCAGGAAGCAGTATCTAACATATAGCACCAGTGACGAGACTTGAGAATATTACGACATATCAGACACCTGCTGCACATTACACTTGGAATTGTACTCTAGTAAGATGTGTACAAGTGTACTCCTGGTTGGTAAGTCAAAAGAGGAAGTCAATGCACCACAGTTCATGGACTTTGCAGCTGCAGATCTATTGGACTATGCAATTTCTTCTTCACAATCTCACTTCAGGTTGGTATGAACTAGTATACTGCTCAAGCAATCGTCAAGGACATGGTATGGCACTCTAACAGAAGTTATAATTTTATATGAATAAGTAGAGTCGTCATATTAATAACTATCTTATCAATAGGCACAATCATATTATTTTATATGTGCAGTGATATATTGATTATGCAACATAACAATTAGTATCTAAAGTACTTGACAAGTATCGGTCAATGATATCTTGTTAACATTATGTTGCAGATATTTGTAAGTTTTTGACATGAATGAGAATTACTTAGACTTTACCCTAAGTGATCAATGTTTTATCAAAAACCCATTCATATTGAAAAATAAAATCAAACTTCTTTCTACATTAGTGATTTCTTATGTCATGTAAAATCTTTTGAAATCACTATTGTAAATCATTTTCTCTCTATTACCATATATTCTGTGTTACAGGTTCAGTCTCCAATGGCTTTCTTTCATTGACAATCATGAGGTTGAAAACCCACAACGTCTATCCCAGACTGTAAAGACAAACACAGAAACAGAACCAACCAACACTCTCTTACCACTAAATGTAGTATGAATGAGCGTGAGGGAGATAGTGCCTTAGTGCACCACATAAGGAAGGTTCTGTAGTCAACCCAGTAGCTCTGTCTCCTACATAGATGAGTAGTATTTAAACTGAGACAACTGCTAGCCCCCATACATCTTCTCAAAAAGATGTAATGGCTGAAAAGGCACAAAAACAGTTACTAGATTCATTCTCTCAAGAGGGTGCGTCTATTGAATTTTGCCTGTCAGCCAAGGTATCCGATGTAGTGTCACCACTTCAAACATAAACAATTCTTGATGCACAAGAAGAGGTTACACACACAAAGGATGAGTTGACGGAAATAAGAGTTTCGACCATTTTAAGGTTAGATTCGATTGTTCAAGGTTCGTTAGTGGACCAATTGCCTTTACAGGTGTTAGGAGAGGATACTGATCCAAAAGCCATATGTCAGTGGTCAGTATCTACCTCCCCAGGCTTAAATCCCCTGGATGCATCTGCGGATAGTGGATCTGACATAGGTGCAGATCGGCAACTTGTTGACAATGATTCAGATATTACCTGATAAGTCACAAGGAAATGTCTTCACAGAAATTAGAAGGGAACTTTGATCTTTATGCTAAATTCGTTGGATCATTGTTTACCTTCCCAGAATTCAAATCCGGAACCCTAAAAGGGAAACTAGCAACTTGTAGATTATGACTCAGATTTATCTGACGAGTTTAACAAGGATAGGGATTTGTGAACTCCCATTGCACCACCTGTGACCTCCTTAAGGATGGCTAAGGTGATTTTCCTTGCAGGTATAGCTGATTTTTGGAGCTATGAGAGGAGTGATACACTTGTGAGAATGAGTGTAAACATGAGTGGAGAGAAGAGTGAAACACATGTGAGGTACACTAAAACACAATCACACACTCACAGTGAGGAAGAAAGAGAAACTACTTGTTATTTCTTTTCCAACCAAGTGAAATATGAGAACTCCTTCAGACGACGGCATACATTCCTTCTTTAAGGGGGAGATAAAAGCTTAAGTAATAGTTTGGAGGATTCCTCAACTAAGGGGGAGAAATAGCAGGGAGGAAGAAAAAGATCCTAAAAATGTACACTACACCACACCATTGTTGTTTGTAACTACGGATCCTATTGTACGGGAGAGGTGGTAAACACAAGGTGATTTCCTAGTAAGGGAAGAAGCTGTTAGGGGAGTACCATTGGTTTTTATCTGCGGATCCTATTGTACGGGAGAGGTGGTAAAACGAAGGTGATCTTCTTTAATCAGTTGATTCTCATAGGGGGAGAAGCAAGAGATATGGGCTTCTCAACAGGAAATGTGGTTGTACAAATGAAGATGGAACTACTTGAAGATATGTTCAGTCTAGAGGAACATCTACTTGGAATCTGGAAAATGTTAAATCTCATCCAGAACTTTTCTGCTATTTACTTTGCATGTATGTTTATATCTTTTTCTTATTTGTTAGTTGAGTTATCCTCTAGGTATTTGTGTGTTATTGTCTAACAAACAAATAGGGGGAGATTGTAAGTCATATGTCATAGCCTATTTGTATATTCGAGGATTCAACTCAACTCAAATAAGAATGTAATAAGTAAATAGTGGATCGACCGTCAGAGAGATCTCGCAAAGTAATATATGTCAAAGGATTCAGAAACAAGGTTCATCTACAGACTTGAGGAGTTAATTCACTGGAAGAAGTTCAAGAAGTTGATCATGCCTCAGTGATATAAATCAAGATCAAGGATTTAACCAAGTGACAGAGATCTCGTCAGAGTATCATTAATTACAAGGATTTAATCTGAAGAAAATCAGAGTATCAAAGTCAACACATGAAGAAACGTCACGGAAGTTAGTCACTCATGAACCAGACAGTACATCGAGTGTCAACGTTGAAGTGGTGGAATTGATTCATAATTTTCAGTGATTTTCAGAAGATTTGCAGAAGAATGGTTACTGCTCAAGACTAGAATTAATTCTCTATTAATTAATTAAGTCATCTAATTTAATTAAGAAAATAAATTATATCTGCGAAGAATAATTTATTTATTAATTGAATTAATTGATTAATTAATTCTGAATTAATTTTAGGAATTTTCAGAATTTAAATTGGATTAAAATCTGCATTAAATCAGCAAGACAATTGAAAATGAACTAGCATGACAATCAGGATTGTCATACCGATTGTCATGCTAGGCCATTTTCAATAGTCTCACCGAAAGTTACACTAGGAGAAGGATTGTCTTGCTAGTTCATTCTGATTGTCTTGCTAGTTCAATCAATAGTCTCACCGAAAGTCTTGCTAGCTCAATGGATTGTCTTGCTAGCTCAATGGATTGTCTTGCTGAGCTAAAAGGATTGTCTTGCCAACAAATCAGGTGGTTGTTTTATTATTTAAACAACAGAAGCAACAGAAGTCAATCATCCATCCGAAAAACATTCAAGAACAAGAAAGCAGCCGCCTTGAAACATTTAATTTTCTTCTCTGCTTACATCAAGATCAAAATTCTAGTTTGTTAATGTTAAATTCAAACCACTAGAATTATTTATCTTGTTCTTGTGTAACAATCTAGCGGATCAAAATCCCTAGAACTTAATCTCAAATCGCGTTTAGCATTTGATTCTAATTATTGCAAAAATAGAAAAAGTTCATGTCGAATTTATTCTAGATTTGTGATAATTGATTTGAGATTAATTCCTTGTAATCGATACAGTTGTTGTAACACCTTTCAAGTTTAATAATATTTTTATTTAACTTGAATTTTGTTTCACATTTTTTTTATTCCGCATTTAATTCGATTATTCGGTACTGTTTGTATTCAACCCCCCCTTCTACAAACACATTGGGACCTAACAACACTTGTGAGGTACACGAAACAGAATCACACACTCACAGTGAGGATGAAAGAGAAACACCATATCCCATTCCCTATCCCTAAACATGGTTCTTGATACTTCGGGTCTCGAATCTGTTTATAATTGGAACCTAACTCTTAGAGACCTAGCATTTACAGATTGGATTAGAATACTTCGGGACCTAACAAGTTGGGAGCTAATAATTGGTAATAATTAGTGATCTCACAATTGGGAGGTATAAGGAGTTGGGAATATTGGTTAACAGGATGATTAACAGGGAAGCCATTTTGCAGCATTTAAAGGGATATGGTTGATGAGACTATGACTTGTTATTTCTATTCCAACCAAGTGAAATATGAGAACTCCTTCAGACGATAGCATACATTCCTTCTTTAAGGGGGAGATAAAAGCTTAAGTAATAGGTTGGAGGATTCCTCAACTAAGGGGGAGAAATAGCAGGGATGAGGAAAAAGGTAAAGCATATGTACACTACACCACACCATTGTTGTTTGTAACTACGGATCCTATTGTACGGGAGAGGTGGTAAAACACAAGGTGATTTCCTAGTAATCAGAAGAAGTGGATTGGTTTATCACTATTCTTCATAAGGGGATAAGTTGTTTCCCAAAAGGGGAGTACCATTAGTTCTTATCTGCGGATCCTATTGTACGGGAGAGGTGGTAGACGAAGGTGATCTCCTTTAAACAGTTGATTCTCATAGGGGGAGATGCAAGAGAGATGTGCGCTTCTCAACAGGAAATGTGGTTGTACAAAAGAAGCTGCTGATGATTACATCAAGACTGAGAAGTGTTATCTGGCAGAGATTTGAAGAACCAAGGAAATGAAAATGAAAATACTTGAAGAACAGTTTAGTACTAGAGGAACAAGCATCTTTCATTTCAGTTACTCAAGAAATCTGGAAATGCAGTATTTGATCCAGAAAATGAGTAGCATTATTTACAAGTCCTGGTACTTTACTTTTTCTAGTTGTTAGTTGAGTTATCCTCTCTATCTAATTTCTTTGTTAGGTTTAACAATCAAATAAGGGAGATTGTTGGTGAGACTGCGTAGCCGTATGAACAGTTACGTGAAAACTCAACACGATAACAACACTAGAACAGGACAGGTTAATAATACTACATGTACACAAGAAATTAGGAAGAATGAAGACAAGGCAAATACAAAGAATCAGAAGATTAGAAGAAGGCCCGAAGTCTGTTCACAGGTCACTGAAAGAAGTTCATTAATATGTTCATGCCTTAGTGAAGAATAAAGGTTAAAGACGTTCAGGGTTTCAGAAATGATAAAGATTCAGTGTATAAGTGCTACCAGAAGATTTCAGTGTATTGTCATTTGTTAGGTCCCAATGTGTTTGTAGAAGGGGGGGTTGAATACAAACAGTACCGAATAATTGAATTAAACGCGGAATAAAAAATGTGAAACAAAATTCAAGTTAAATAAGAATATTATTAAACTTGAAAGGTGTTACAACAACTGTATCGATTACAAGGAATTAACCTCAAATTAATTATCACAAATTTAGAATAAATTCGACATGAACTTTTTCTATTTTTGCAATAATTAGAATCAAATGCTAAATGCGATTTGAGATTAAGTTTTAGGGATTTTGATCCGCTAGATTGTTACACAAGAACAAGATAAATAATTCTAGTGGTTTGGATTTAACTTTACAAACTAGAATTTTGATCTTGAATTTCTGCAGATGAAGGATGAAATATTGTGTCTGCTTCTTTTTCTTTTGTTCTCGAGTTCTGTGTTGTGGATGTTGTGAATGAATGTTTCTGCTTCTTTTTAATCAATTCAGTCGAATGAAAATAGAGCTGGCATGACAATCCTTTGGCTCAGTAAGACAATCGGTAGGACTATCTTTAGAGCTAGCAAGACAATCAGAATGAACTAGCAAGACTTTCGGTATGACAATCAATTGTCATACCGATTGTCATAGTAGTTCAAACAGATTGTTTTTGCTGAAAATAAATAGATTTAAATCCTATAAAAATTCTGGTAAGACAATCCTTTTGAATTAGCATGACTTTCGGTATGACTATTGATTGTCATACCGATTGTCATACTAATACAATCAGTTGTCTTGTTGAATTAAAACAGATTTTTAAACCAATTTAAATTCTGAAAATTCTTAATATTAATTCAGAATTAATTAATCAATTAATTTAATTAATCAAATAAATTAATCTTTTGCAGATATAATTTATTTTCTTAATTAAATTATATGACTTAATTAATTAATAGAGAATTAATACTAATTTTGAGCAGCATCTATTCTTCTGTATATCTTCTGAAAATCACTGAAATATATGAATTAATTCCACCACTTCAATGTTGACATTCGATGTACTGTCTGGTTCATGAGTGACTAACTTCCGTGATGTTTCTTCATGTCTTGACTTTGACACTTTGATTTTCTTCATATTAAATCCTTGTAATTAATGATACTCTGACGAGATCTCTGTCACTTGATTAAATCCACGATCTTGATTTATATCACTGAGGCTTGATCAATTTCTTGAACTTCTTCCAGTGAATTAACTCCTCAAGTCTGTAGATGAACCTTGTTTCTGAATCCTCTGACAGATGTTACTTTGCGAGATCTCTCTGACGGTAGATCCACTATTTACTTATTACATTCTTATTTCAGTTGAGTTGAATCCTCGAATATACAAATAGGCTATGACATATGCCTTACAATCTCCCCCTATTTGTTTGTTAAACAATAACACACAAATACCTAGAGGATAACTCAACTAACAAATAAGAAAAAGATATAAACAGAAATGCAAAGTAAATAGCAGAAAAGTTCTAGATAACATTTAACCTTTTCCAGATTCCAAGTAGATGTTCCTCTAGACTGAACATATCTTCAAGTAGTTTCATCTTCACTTGTACAACCACATTTCTTGTTGAGAAGCACATATCTCTCTTGCTTCTCCCCCTATGAGAATCAACTGATTAAAGAAGATCACCTTCGTTTACCACCTCTCCCGTACAATAGGATCCGCAGATAAAAACCAATGGTACTCCCCATTTAGAAAACAGCTTCTCCCCTTAAAAGAAAATCACCTTGTGTTTACCACCTCTCCCGTACAATAGGATCCGTAGTTACAAACAACAATGGTGTGGTGAGTGTACATTTGCTTTACCTTACCTTTTTCTTACTCCCTTTTTCTTACTCCCTGCAATTTCTCCCCCTTAGTTGAGGAATCCTCCAAACTATTACTTAAGCTTTTATCTCCCCCTTAAAGAAGGAATGTATGCCGTCGTCTGAAGGAGTTCTCATATTTCACTTGGTTGGAAAAGAAATAACAAGTGTTTCTCTTTCTTCCTCACTGTGAGTGTGTGATTCTGTTTAGTGTACCTCACATGTGTTTTACTCTTCTCTCCACTCGTGTTTACACTCATTCTCACAAGTGTATCACTCCTCTCATAGCTCCAAAAATCAGCTGTACCTGCAAGGAAAATCACCTTAGCCATCCTTAAAGAGGTCACAGTGGTGCAATGGGAGTTCGCAAATCCCCATCCTTGTTAAACTCGTCAGATAAATCTGAGTCATAATCTACAAGTTGCTAGTTTCCCTTTTAGGGTTCCAGATTTGAATTCTGGGAAGGTAAACAATGATCCAACGAATTTAGCATAAAGATCAAAGTTCCCTTCTAATGTCTGTGAAGACATTTCCTTGTGACTCATCAGGTAATATCTGAATCATTGACAACAAGTTGCCGATCTGCACCTATGTCAGATCCACTATCCACAGATGCATCCAGGGGATTTAAGCCTGGGGAGGTAGATACTGACCACTGACATATGGCTTTTGGATCAGTATCCTCTCCTAACACCTGTAAAGGCAATTGGTCCATTAACGAACCTTGAACAATCGAATCTGACCTTAAAATGGTCAAAACTCTTATTTCCATCAACTCATCCTTTGTGTGTGTAACCTTTCCTTGTGCATCAAGAATTGTTTATGTTTGAAGTGGTGACACTACATTGGATACCCTGGCCAACAGGCAAATTTCAATAGACGCACCCTGTTGAGAGAATGAATCTAGTAACTGTTTATGTGCCTTTTCAGCCATTACATCTTTTTGAGAAGATGTATGGGGGCTAGCAGTTGTCTCGGTTTAAATACTACTCATCTATGTAGGAGACAGAGCTACTGGGTTGACTACAGAACCTTCCTTATATGGTGCACTAAGGCACTATCTCCCTCACGCTCATTCATACTACATTTAGTGGTAAGAGAGTGTTGGTTGGTTCTGTTTTTGTATTTGTCTTTACAGTCTGGGATAGACGTTGTGGGTTTTCAACCTCATGACTGTCAATGAAAGAAAGCCATTGGAGACTGAACCTGTATCACAGAACATAGAGCAATATAGAGAGATAAAATGTACTTAAGATCCATAATGAATGAAAATTATACATTTAATCTTTTGAGAGTAATGATGTACAATAGTGATTTCAAAAGATTTTACATGAAATAAGAAATCAATAATGTAGAAAGAAGTTTGATTTTCTCCTAAAACTGTCTGCACATATAAAACAATATGTTTGTGCCTAGTGATAAGAGAGTTATAAATATGACGACTCTACTTATTCGTATAAAACTGTAACTGCAGTTAGAGTGCCATACCATGTCCTTGACGATTGCTTGAGCAGTATACTAGTTCATACCAACCTGAAGTGAGATTGTGAAGAAGAGATTGCATAGTCCAATAGATCTGCAACTGCAAAGTCCATGAACTGTGGTGCACTGACTTCCTCTTTTGACTCACCAAACAGGAGTACACTTGTACACATCTTACTAGAGTTGAATTCCAAGTGTAATGTGCAGCAGGTGCTTGATATGTTATAATATTCTCAAGTCTCGTCACCGGTGCTATATGTTAGATACTGCTTCCTGATAATAACCTAGCACAATATACAAAATTTCACTGATAACATTCCCAGCTTGCAAACAGCCATATCCCTCAGATAAACCTTTGCTGTTATCTCCAAAGGTAACCAGGGGGCCAGCTTTCTCAATCCACATTTGATAGCAGGGCTCTATCTCCGGTCATATGTCTTGATGATCCACTGTCAAGAATCCACACTATCGGTTACACCTGTTTAATGCCCTGCACTACAAATGGATTAGACCTTCTTCGGAACCCAAACTTGGTTGGGCTCGGCATTCTTGTAGAACTGTCCTTTGTCAGGCAAAATAACATTTTTAATTTTAATTGCCTCAACTTTTTCAATGACTGAACATTTGACCTTGTAAACAGCCTTAACAAATTTCTGTTTAAGCTTAGGCACAAATGTCTCCTTTCTAGCTTTAGAAGGACTAGCAGTCTTAGACCTATCATGCTTCTTGTTATTCACATGCTGACGAGGAGTAGTCTTATCATTAGAAACATGCTTACCATTAAAATAAGCATACATCATATTAAAAGCACAAGACATACAATTAGAAACACCACATACTTTATGAGAGTGATTAATAGCAGGCAATTTATGCATGGCAGACATGTCATTTTTGTTATCCAACCCATGTGTGTCTGAGTTAGTCTCAGTTGCTTTCACAACTTTGACTGGAACTTTCGACACACTTGACTTGGAAACAACCTTCTCATTAGCATGATCTTCAGCACGTATTTCTTCCTGAATAACAGAAGAGGTCGCATCAAATGGTTCAACAATTGATGGTTTATAGAGGGGTTCATCAACACCCTTAAGTACATGTGGTACTTCCCTCCCTTTAGCACATACACGAGGAGGGGAGTTTATGCCTAATTCTCCAATAGCAACATTGTAATCATAACCTATTCCAGATGTTTGATTAACAGATTGCTTACTGTAGAACTCTTTAGCCTTCAAACAAGAATTGAAGTAGGCTCTAACCTTAGTCTCAAGACCGGTGATCTTGTCTTTGAGAATAGTTTCGAGTTTTCTATAACAGTCAACTCTATTCTCTAGAAAAGATACTTGTTCTTTTAATTTGTCTTGATTAATGTGCACAAGTCTTAATTCATTGACCTCTTTCTCAAGGTCTGTGATCTGTAAACTTAACAGTTCATTATCATGACGTGCACAATCTAAGTTACCTCTTAGATGATAAACCATTTCAGCATCAGAAAGTTTTACCTCTATTCTTGACGATGAAGCTTTTCCATCAATAGCCATAAGAGCAAGATTTCCTTCATCTTCATCTTGGCTGTCAGTATCATCCCAGCTTCTTCCCTTTGCCAGATAAGCCCTTTCAGAGTTCTTTCTTACTTGCTTTGGCTTCCTACATTCTGTGGCAAAGTGTCCCAACTCATTGCAGTTATAGCATCTAATGGTGCTCCGATCAACCATCCCTGTTTTGTATCCACCACTGCTGGTGTTAGAGGATGAAGATCCACCTTTCTGGAATTTGTTGTAGTTGGACTTGTACTTAAGCTTGGGATTCCTCTTGAATCTGACATGGGAGAATCTCTTGACAATTTGGGCCATTGACTCGTCTTCCAATTGCTCCAGCTCTTCCAAGGAATAAAAATCATCACTTGATTGATTTGTAGTAGGAGGATCATATTCTGCTACTAACATATTTTCCTCAGCCTTGGAACACTATACCATTCTCTCCAATTGTTGAGATTGCTGTTGTTGTTGACCTTCAGCTACAAGTGCAGTAGATGTGCTGACCATTCTATCCTTCCCGTAGACTTCCTTCTGTTGAATCTGCTCCAACTCATAGGTTTTTAACACTCCATAGAGCCTGTCCAAAGAAATCTCACTCAGATCTCTAGCTTCTCTAATGGCAGTGATTCTATGTTCAAGATGAGTTGGCAGTGTTAAAAGGAACTTTTTGTTGACCTCCCTGATTGAATAATATTTCCCATTTATGTTCAGGTTGTTGATCAACGCATTGTACCTCTCAAACACTTCAGTAATTCCTTCTCCTGGATTTGATTTAAAATATTCATACTCAGAGGTTAGGATCTCCGACTTGTTCTCCCTAACTTCCTCTGTGCCTTCATTGATCACCTCAATAGTTTCCCACATGTGTTTGGAATTTTTACAGTTCATCACATGTCTGTTCATCAAGGGATCAAGGGAATCAATTAAAATTAACTGAAGGCTGGCATCCAAGGAGGCTTCATCTTTTTCAGCAGGAGAAAAATCCTCAAGATCTTTAGGATAGGTTCTGGCTTTGGTGATCACAACATCATCTACTATCACCTCCGGTTCAATAACCATCGGAGTTCTTATCCCCTTCTTTAACAAGTTTGAATATTTGGGATTTGCCACTTGTAAAAATAAGAGCATCTTCTTCTTCCACATAATATAATTCTCTTTATCAAATTGTGGAATTTTAACGGTTCCAACTTTTTATGAAATCATTATGAATTTTTGAATGAATAAAAATTCAAGGAGTTGAAAAATCACAAAAGTCTAGGATCTTGATTTGTTCGTTAATTAGAAGGCTCTGATACCAATTGTTAGGTCCCAATGTGTTTGTAGAAGGGGGGGTTGAATACAAACAGTACCGAATAATCGAATTAAATGCGGAATAAAAAATGTGAAACAAAATTCAAGTTAAATAAAAATATTATTAAACTTGAAAGGTGTTACAACAACTGTATCGATTACAAGGAATTAACCTCAAATTAATTATCACAAATTTAGAATAAATTCGACATGAACTTTTTCTATTTTTGCAATAATCAGAATCAAATGCTAAACGCGATTTGAGATTAAGTTCTAGGGATTTTGATCCGCTAGATTGTTACACAAGAACAAGATAAATAATTCTAGTGGTTTGGATTTAACTTTACAAACTAGAATTTTGATCTTGAATTTCTGCAGATGAAGGATGAAATATTGTGTCTGCTTCTTTTTCTTTTGTTCTCGAGTTCTGTGTTGTGGATGTTGTGAATGAATGTTTCTGCTTCTTTTTAATCAATTCAGCCGAATGAAAATAGAGCTGGCATGACAATCCTTTGGCTCAGTAAGACAATCAGTAGGACTATCTTTAGAGCTAGCAAGACAATCAGAATGAACTAGCAAGACTTTCGGTATGACAATCAATTGTCATACCGATTGTCATAGTAGTTCAAACAGATTGTTTTTGCTGAAAATAAATAGATTTAAATCCTATAAAAATTCTGGTAAGACAATCCTTTTGAATTAGCATGACTTTCGGTATGACTATTGATTGTCATACCGATTGTCATACTAATACAATCAGTTGTCTTGTTGAATTAAAACAGATTTTTAAACCAATTTAAATTCTGAAAATTCTTAATATTAATTCAGAATTAATTAATCAATTAATTTAATTAATCAAATAAATTAATCTTTTGCAGATATAATTTATTTTCTTAATTAAATTATATGACTTAATTAATTAATAGAGAATTAATACTAATTTTGAGCAGCATCTATTCTTCTGTATATCTTCTGAAAATCACTGAAATATATGAATCAATTCCACCACTTCAATGTTGACACTCGATGTACTGTCTGGTTCATGAGTGACTAACTTCCGTGACGTTTCTTCATGTCTTGACTTTGACACTTTGATTTTCTTCAGATTAAATCCTTGTAATTAATGATACTCTGACGAGATCTCTGTCACTTGATTAAATCCACGATCTTGATTTATATCACTGAGGCTTGATCAATTTCTTGAACTTCTTCCAGTGAATTAACTCCTCAAGTCTGTAGATGAACCTTGTTTCTGAATCCTCTGACAGATGTTACTTTGCGAGATCTCTCTGACGGTAGATCCACTATTTACTTATTACATTCTTATTTGAGTTGAGTTGAATCCTCGAATATACAAATAGGCTATGACATATGCCTTACACCATTGATTGAAGATAGACAATGTATGAAGCATAGGAATCTGAAGAATTGAAGACATGGTATAGACAAAGGTTAAAGAAGACAATTGCAGTCTTGAAGCTATACTCACTGACAGGAGTTCATTTATATGTTCAAGCATCAGTGAAGAACAATGAATGAAGTATTCAAGATTGTAGTAGCAATGAAGACGTTGTCTATAATACCAGAAAGGATTCCAGTAAAAGTACATTTGTTTGTTGACAATCAGTGTACGAAGAAATAAAGTTGAGGCAAGCTTAACAATGTAATCAAGTCTATAATATGAAGACCTGAATCGGAGCTAGTCGTCTGTGAACCAGACCAGTTGCATTAGGCGTTGGCATTTCATGAAAGGAATATGAGTATTATCATTAAAAGGATTGTTAATTGATGATTCGTATTAGAGAATACAGGTTTTATGATTCGGACGAAGACTCAAGAGAGAATACTTAAAGATGGGATAGCTCAGGGAATGCAATGCTCTACAGAAACTAAGTCAAGGTGATCACTACCTTGTAGTAGGAGTCATCATGATTAGTATATTGATCTTCAGAAGCAATATTCTGGATGTACAATTCAATATTTCAGTACAGGAACTGATCTTGACTTAGTGTGATACTCAGGGAATAAATGAGAGCAAGAATAATTTCATAAGTGCAGTTTTCATCCCTTGGTCGCCATAGAGAAATGGGTTGAATTTTTTCTAAGGCAAATTCACCCTAGGTTCACCTTGGTCGCCATAGAGAAATGGGTTGAATTTTTTCTAAGGCAAATTCACCCTAGGTTCACCTTGGTCGCCATAGAGAAATATGTTGATTTTTTTAAGGCAAATTCACCCTAGGTTCACCTTGGTCGCCATAGAGAAATGAGTTGAATTTTTTTAGGCAAATTCACCCTAGGTTCACCTTGGTCGCCATAGAGAAATGGGTTGAATTTTTTCTAAGGCAAATTCATCCTAGGTTCACCTTGATCGCCATAGAGAAATGGGTTGAATTTTTTCTAAGGCAAATTCACCCTAGGTTCACCTTGGTCGCCATAGAGAAATGGGATGAATTTTTTCTAAGGCAAATTCACCATAGGTTCACCTTGGTCACCATAGAGAATGAAGTTAAATTTTTCTAAGGCAAATTCACTCTTGGTCGCCACAAAAACCTCAACCACAACATTATTGATTAATTATTAATTAATTTATGTGGTTTATTCGGAGCCACATATTTAAATTGATATAAAGTCTACACATCTGAAGCAGAAGATATCAGTTGTATTGTTCTGAGTTTTTATCTTCTTCTCCAACGAGATGAGGTAAAACTAGCAGCAAAGAAAATACAGAGAAGCTCTGGGCACATTGTAAATCTGTTATTCTTCTCATCGGAGTAATATAATGCCCGATTTAATTCTTGAATATTCATAGGGACATTATAATCGTTACCCTGTAATTAAATCCTTAGACAAACAAATGCTAGATCATTGTATAGGATTTGATTTGTAAATTTTGTAGAAACTAGGAATTTTGTTGTTCTTAGATTGTAGCCGATTAATTTATTTACCGGAGTGTAGCAACACCCCTCGCGGATTTATATACGAATATATATTTTCCAGAATATCTTGTGTTCCTCGTTTTATATTACCAAACACTATTCACCTCAAGAACACAGAACCACTAACTGAGCACTAAATCTATATCCGCTAAAGATTCAAAAGAATTTTTAATTTAGTGATTATCGTATTCAACCCCCCCCCCTTTACGATAATTCGGGACCTAACAACTGCTCAATTATCAGCAAAAATACAGGTGAAATTGCTTTAAAAGGAGCAAGGAAATGATGCTTGTTTGTTGCAGATCTATACTCAACAAATAAGGATGGTATATGTTGCTTCTACACCAAGGCATCTATTGAGTAAAGCAAGTTGTGGCACAAGAAACTCTCTCACCAAGATTATAAAGCAATTAATACCTTGGTGAAAAAAGAATTAGTGAAAGACATGCCAAATCTGGAATTTGCTCAAGATGAAGTTTGTGAGGCTTGTAGAAAAGGCAAAATGAAAAGGTCTAGTCACAAAAACAAAACTGTGAATTTCATAAGTGCACCGCTGCAACTTATTCGCATGGACCTGTTTGGACCAGTTAATGTGTAATCTATTTCTAGAAAGAAATATGCACCTGTAATGGTGGATGACTACTCAAGGTATACATGGGTAGAGTTTATGCATTCAAAGGAGTGGCAGTGGCTGAAGATCAAGAAGATTAAGAAGTAGGCTGAAGATCAAAATTGTGTAAAAAGATTGAGGAGTGGCAGTGGCACAGAATTTAGGAATGCAATATTAAATGAATTCTGCAAAGACAAGGGCATTTTTCAAGAGTTATCAGCTACAAGGACACCTCAGCAAAATGGGGTAGTTGAAAGGAAGAATAGAACTCTCGTTGAGGCTGCTAGAACAATGCTACAAGATGCCAATTTGCCAACAAGTTTTTGGGAAGAAACTGTCAACATTGCATGTTACACTCAAAACAGATATATCATCAACAAAAATCTTGGCAAGTCACCTAAGTCTATTTTGTCAAAAAGGAAGCTTACTGTGAAGCATCTGCATGTGTTTGGAAGCAAGTGCTTTGTTCTAAAAGTCAACTCTGAATATATGAGAAAATTTGACTCCAAAGTTTTTGAAGAAATTTTTTGGGGATATTCATTGGAGAAAACTTCCTACAGAGTTTATGTGCTTGAACAAAAGAAAATTGTAGAAATCACATATGTGACTTTTGATGATGATAAGTGTTTAGGCTTAGAATGCCTTGATGAGAATAAAGCTGGAGCCCTTAAGTTTGAAAATTTAAACATTGTTAGTGATTCTGAAGATGAAGCTGAGATCAACACAAGCAACAGAATGAATGAAGAGTCAATTAACCAAGTGAATCATGAGAATGAAAACTCATCTCATACACCTGAATTTGATGGCACAAACTCAGGGGGGAATAAGAGAAAGTTCTGCAAGTCATGCCAATGGTGAAGAAAATGCAGAAAATTCAAGTCAACAAAATCACACCAAAAAATGGGATAGGTGTCACACAAGAGATGCAATTATTGGTGATCCAAATGCCGGAGTGAGGGCTAAAAGTGCAAATGCAAATGAATGTTTACATGCATGCTTTCTTTCACAAATTGAGCCTAAGAAAATTGAGGAAGTTCTACTTGATCCTGACTGGATATCTGCCATGCAAAAAGAGATAAATCAATTTGAGAGAAACAAAGTTTGAAAGTTGGTTCCTGCCCCAAAGAACAGAAGCATAATTGGAGCAAAATGGGTGTACATGAAAAAATGGATGAAAATGGAATTGTAACAAGGAACAAAACAAGGTTGGTTATAAAAGGCTACTCACAAGAAGAAGGAGTTGATTATAATAAAACTTTTGCTCCAGTTGCAAGACTTGAAGCAATAAGGATCTTTCTTGCATTTGCTGCACACTCAAACTTTAAAGTATATCAAATGGATGTGAAGAGTGCATTCCTTAATGGTGAGTTGGAAGAAGAGGTTTATGTGCAACAACCACCTGACTTTAAAGATCTAGAATTTCCAGATTTTGTTTATCAACTGCTAAAAGCTCTCTATGGATTGAAGCAAACTCCTAGAGCTGGGTATGACACACTGTCAGAATTTCTACTTAAACACGGATTCACTAGAGGAACAATTGACAAGACTCTATTCTACAAACAGCATGATGGTGATATGATCCTAGTTCAAATTTATGTGGATGATATCATTATTGGTTCTGCAAATGAAAATTTATGTCAAAGATTTTTAAGACTCATGCAGAGTGAATATGAGATGAGCATGATGGGAGAACTAAGTTATTTTCTTGGACTTCAAGTCATCCAAAGAAGTGATGAAATTTTTATCAGCCAAACCATGTATGTTAAAGATTTATTAAAGAAATTTGGAATGGTTGATTGTTCACCTGCATCAACACCTATGTTTATAGCTATAAAGTTGGATGAAGATAAGAAGGGAAAAAGTGTAGACATTTCAGGTTATAGATGAATGATTGGATCTTTACTGTACTTAACTGCTAATAGACCAGACATTATATTTGCAACATATCTGTGTGCAAAATTTCAAGCCTATCCAAAGGAATCATATTTGATGACTGTGAAAAGGATTTTCAGATACTTAAAGGGAACACCAAACTTGGGACTATGGTATCCTAAGGGAATATGATTTGAAGCTGTTGGATACATAGATGCAGATTTTGCTGAATGCAGGGTTGACAGAAAGAGTACTAGTGGAAGCTGTCAATTTATTGGACAAAAAATTGTATCCTGGTATAGTAAGAAACAATAATCTGTGTCAACTTCCATAGCTGAGGCTGAAGACATAGCTGTTGGCAGTTGTTGTGCTCAAGTGCTTTTGGATTAGAAATCAACTAATGGGTTATGGCTTAGTGTTACACAAAATTCCAATTATATGTGACAATGCTAGTGCCATATCTATTATTGCTAATCCAGTTAATCATTCTAGAACTAAGGACATTGATTTAAGGTACCATTTTATTAGAGAACATGCCGCAAATGGTACTATTGAACTCATTTTTGTTCCAACAAAAAATTATTAGCTGACATTTTCACTAAACCTTTGGATTAAGCAACTTTTATTAGACTTTTTGGTGAAATTGGTATGTTCAATTCTTCATCCTAAAGGGAAGAACTCAACTAATATGTTGCAGCAGATTAATTTCTTATAAATCAAAATTAATTTGATTTAATTGGAAATTAACTGGAATATGATTTATAAATATTTCAGAACTCTTTGTATATTTATTTTTCATATTTTAAAATTAACTTGGAATTTTTCAAATTCTGAGAAATACTGTCTAAATGTGAGTTTACATTTTCAATATGTAAAATTAATATAAGATAGAACTGAAAAGAACAAAAGTATATAGAGAACTGAGTTCTTGACAAGTCTAAATGACTTCTCGACGAGTCATTTTGAGAATTCTCGATAAGTCTTTTTCCTGACTTCTCGAAGGACTTCTCGACAAGCCTCATTATGACTTCTCGATAAGTCTTGTAGAGGTCTCGACATATGTTGATTCATAGAGTTCTCTACAAGTATACATTTTAGAATTCTCGATAACTTAGAACTGAAATAATATAATTTAATAAATTATTCTCGTAAAATATTTTTGATATAAAATCATTTTAATTTTCTTTTGATTTATTCAAATAAAATTTGGAAAAATTCAGTCCATTCAGGATAAACTGGGTATTTATTTGACATCTCGATAAGTCACTATCTAGTTCTCAACAAGAGTCAGGAAAATAACATATCGATATGTATCTATTCTTTCACGTGACTTCTCGATAAGCAAATCCCAAACGTTTATTCCTACTTCCCGACAAGTCACTTACCTTTTTCTGTAAATACACAGATATCTCGACATAACCCCTTTTTACACTTTCGAGATCTCAGTTGACCTAGTTTTTGCAAACCTTAACCGTTCTTTCTCATTTCGAGCTCTTTCTCTTTTAAATTTCCTACCCACTCAAATTCAAACACTTACAATGGTTTCAAACACTGTTAGAATTGTTATCCCTAAGGACGGTACCAACTACCTAACTTTCACATATGCTAACCAAGTTCCTGACAGTTTCAAGAGCTTTGTTAAGTTTTTGTCTGACACTTACTTTTCAGGTACTTTGAATGCTAATCCTATTATGTATATGGATGTTCTCAATGACTTCTGGAATTCATCCGTGGTTAGGACAGTTGTGCATGAGAATCAAGCTGTGTTTTTGGTGGTAAACTGCTCAATCCAAGTCCAACAAGTGGAATTTGATGATAATGATGTCAACAAAGCGCTTGGAATCCCTACTGACAACATGGTGGAGGTACCAACTCAACATGAGCTATCTGAGTTTATGGACTTCATAAATTACAGTGAGAAGACTGGGAATGGTCATTCTTGTTTAACTCAATAGTGAGAGCCTTCACCTGCAGGAAGACTGGGTATGACAATATATCCAGTATGGTCCAAAAGATGGTGTTCTCCATGGCTCACAATAGGCACATTAATATAGGGTTATTGATCCTAGAAGAACTCAGCCCAAGGCTCACAATGCCTTTGGCCACAAGAGGTAAGGAATTTTTTTTACTAGGTTTATTATGTCTACTTTAATTCATAAAGTTACAAACATACATTTACTTAATGGTATTGATAGGACTAAAATAGGCAATTATAAATAAGTGTCCAAAATATTATTTAGTTCACTAATTACAAAGAATAAGGTCCCAGTAGGTCTGAGAATCACGGACTTTATGTTAGAAAGATTCAGGACCTACCCATACCCTATGCCTGACATGAGGTCTAGTGTCATATCTAGTATAATTATGGCTCATATACCTGTGGAAGTACAAACACAGGAACACCAACATGGACCTTCCATAACTGAGACCCTTTCTTCATTACCACTAGAAGCTAGGAAACCAACCACTTCTTCCTCTCAACATGGTGGAGTGAGTAAAAAAAAGAGAAAGCAGGCACCCATAAATACTGTAAATGAGAGTGATGAGGACCAAATTCAACTAGAGTCTACCTTGGTCAAAAATCTAAAAAAAGACAAAGAATTCTGAGCTGACCACTCATGGAGCTACCTCTGTATCCTCACAAAAGGATGCAGTTGTAAAAGAGGGACTTAAACAGACTTTAGAGGCATCCTCTCAAAAGGGTGTCTCTATTGAATAAAGCACTCTCCCTAATGCAATTTTTAAAGAATCTGCACCCCAACTTAAGCACTCTCAAGTTGATGAAAGAAGAAATAAGGTCGGCACTAACAATGAGAGAACATCACTTGAAGCTCCCTCATCCATTCAAGGGGAGCTGCCAACACTCAATGCTTACATCACTAATCTCATATCTCAATTTTCTTCTTCATATAATGAAACACTTGAATCCACTTCTCAAGTGTTGTCAAAATCAAGTGACACGGTTTAAGAGACTGTGATCACCACCCGGGAACCATATTTAGATGGTGAGAGGCTACAAGCTGGGGTAGACCTTGATGACACTATCAAAACCACAGAGGTTTCATCAGTTTTAACTGAAGACTATATGGATGTTTCTCAAGCACCTTCATGTGCTAAACAATCTTCACAGATTGATAGGTTTTAGGGTAGTACTCCTGAGGGGGAGCTATCTAAATTTTCTCCAATTCAATTGGAGGTTCCTCAAGTAGGAACAACTCCCCTCAAAACCCTAGCTAAAATTGCTCTATCAATTGAAGCTGGGAGTAAAATTGCCAATGGTCCAGCTATTGGGGAGGCAAGTTTAGCACATTCAAGTGCCAGTTCTTTATAAAAAGAACAAGGGTTTGAGGCCATGTTACATGACAGGAACCTGGTTAAATCCCCTCCAGTTCAAATGGAGGTTCCCATTATTGGTGAACAACACACTATCACAACCACAGTTCCAACTATGAGTTCAACTGTGACTCCAGTCACAGGGTTACCTACTACCTCCATACCATCCACCTCAAACCAAACAGACATCCCATCCACCTCAAACACTACACCACAACCTTCTCATCTTTTATCTCAATGGTTGCATGATGCTCAAGCCCAACCTACTACAGTTGATGATCTTTTGGTTGAGTAACTTGCAGGCCTATCCAATATCTCCCAACAACTCCTTACAACAGATATGTCAAACCAAGTCTATCAAGTAATACTAATATTATACAAGGAGGATGTTAAAGAGCGGCAGGAGAAAATTATAAATGAAGCAGATGGTAATGTGGATGCATGGCTCTCAAAGAATTTCACAATAACTATGGAGGAGGTCTTAGCAAAATTCAAAGAAGAATATGTTACCATTTTGGGTAGTAATGCTAAGGTTCTCACTCCTCAGGAAGTATATGATGTTGTGACAGGGGTGTACAAAGCACAATTGAAGGCCTTTCATCACATTGGAAGAGCAATGGAAAGCACTCTCGTCAAGCATCAAACTAAAGTGAAGAAGTTGGTAAATGACAGGATTGATGAGTTGATGCCAATATTTCAAGAAATCAAGACCAAGTTCAATAAATTCTCAGACAGACTTCAAGCCCTCTCTCTCACTCATGTAGAAGAAAATGTGTCCAAGCTAAGTAAATCTTTCATAGCTCTATATGAAGTCATCCAGAAGCAAATCACTCAACATAATGACTCAAAGGTCAAACTGGATCAACTTTACAAAGCTAGGTTTGAACCTTCAGCCTTGGTCATAGAGGAGGTGAAGAATGTTGTGCAGAATTCTGTTGGTCCTTTGGCAGCATCAAGCTCACAACAACCCTTGTCTACATCAACACCCCTACAAATCCAAAATTTGCAAGCTCAAATCTCATCACTACAGTATTTTAATGCTCTTTGATAACTCAAGTTTCTCAGTTGACAGCTTTGGTGCAGAGTCCATAGCAAGATATCAAGTCCCTAGTAGACTCCCACAAACACCTACAAATGCAAAATTATGTCTCTCTCGGAGCTATTATGGGGGCTTTGAACATTCCTTTTCCTACATTTCCAGAAGTAGTTAGGCTTGAAATTCCTACTCCTCTAAAGGGGAGATAGAAGCCAGACTGCTAAAATCATCATCCATCCAAACCACAGTTCAAACAAGTCAAGTTGATGTTGGAAAAGAAATACTACAGAAAGCAGCTGATGGACCCTGTTTGGACAAAGAGTTTGGTGAATTGCTCAGGGCTCTCAGAGTTTCTCTAACTAACAACTTCTTCACACACAAAAAGGCTTTGGACAGAAATATCAAATTTCTAAGGGTGATAATGGAGACTGTAGAAAACTTTCAGGAGAGGAGGATTGTTGCAAACATAATGACTCTGGTGTGTACAGATGTATGCAGGTGTCTCTCAACTATCTCATATCTAAAAGAGCATCTGAGCTGGACATCCTAGTCAACAGGGTGATCCCAGAGGACACTCTCTTGCTAAATGAACTCAAAAAGGCTCAAATAACTGCTTTTCCGGAAGCATGTCTCCAACCTAGCAAGGGAGTGACCTACATCTGTTTAGCAACCAAAAGGTGCAAACATTTCAGGATTCCAATGCACCGTGTCATGAGAAATTTGAGGGTGATCATTATATTAGAAATTGACTTGAAGCACAAAAGGATCAAGACTGTAGAAGTTGAGGAGATGATAAAGATATTGGAAAGATATTTGAGAAATGTTGATAACTTGTTGCCAAAAACTCAATTCAACACCAAATATGATTTGGACGATGATGAGCAGAAGAAGGATGAACATAAATCCTCTGGTTCAAATCCAAGTCAATCTTCTAAAGCAACAGGCATATCAAAGTGTATGAGAAGAGCAAGGTGAAAGAAGAGAGGAAAGAAGATGGAAAGAAAAGTAGGAGAGGTGGTGAAGGGGAGTCACATAAACAAAACGTTCAGGAAGCAAAAGTTTCAAAAATCCAACCTACTCAAACCTCCAAGGCAAGCCGAATAAACACTCAATCAATCCAACCTCAAAAACTTAAATTCTTGTGTAAGTAAACTACAATCTTCTTACTCAAGATACCAATCAGATTCATCCAAATCACACTAAAGAAAATAAGAAATCTACCTTCATTCAAGCCTCCAACCAAAACTCACTTCAAGACTGCTGGGAGAAAACCAAGGAAAATGCAAGTTGATGCTGGTGTCATCTGGAACTGCTTCAATCGAGATGATTTTCTGCCTCTAAATATGATGACTATTTCCAATAATTATCTGAAGAAATTGTCAAAGTTTGGGTTGTCTTTTTGGCAGAAGTCAAAATCTACTATTTGGATGGCTCCTTCGTTTTTCTCAGAAGGGAAGTAATGGAAACATTTTCAACCATAGAATTGAAGAGGGCGATTAACTTGATGAAGGACAAGGATACTAGTACAATAATGTGAAAGTTTGTGATGTCTGAGAGGCTGGGAGAAAGGAATGAAAGACATGCAAGAATAAAGGCGGGAAAGGAGGAAAGGGAAAGGCAGTATATCAGGGAGATAGAGATGTTTGAACAGAGATCAAATGAACTCAAGACAAGGGGGCTGAGTAGAGTATCAAAAGATAGACATTTTCTGAACATTGAAATTGGCAAATTTTCAAGGTTTAAAGTTGGTTACCTCAGTAGTTACTCATTGGATGAATGGCTCAAGCTGGTAGAAACCTTAAGAGCGACAGAAATAATTGAAGAACTCTAAGTGCTAGTAAATCTCAAGGACCTCATTAGGAAAGAACCAGGCTATGAAAAATTCACCTAGTGGCTGTGATGTTTGAACTAATGTAACTACTTAATGTATAAAAATTTGTATTTGTCAAATTGTCAATTTTTATGTATTTAATTTTAGCTTGTATTTCTTGAGTCTATAAAAAGGTTAGAAGATTAGACTGGAGGATTTTTCTGTGAACAGATTCAAGCTAAGGAATAAACTTTGGGAGAAGATCAAGCCATGATCATGCCTCAGAGAAAAGTGTAGAAGTTTGGAGTTGAATAAAACTGTTCTATGAAAACTGTTCTAAGTAAAATGAAGATGTAGAGAACTAGAGATATCGACAAGTCATTTCTTCATTTAGAGAACTCAGAGATATCGACAAGTCAAATGAAGATGTGAAGAATTAGAGATATCGACAAGTCAATTTCTCATATAGAGATCTCAGAGATATTGACAGGTCATTTATACATGTAGAGATCTCAGACATATCGACAAGTCATTTCACATGTAAGGATCTAGAGACCTCGACAAGTAAATTCTACCTATAGAGAACTCAGAGGTTTCGATAAGTCTTTAGAACAAACTGGAGATCTCGACATACTTCTCAAATTACATAATGCATACAAGTTGAAGATTCAAGATTATCAGTCAATAAACAATCTATTCACTAGATTGAAAAGTCTAAAAAGTATCTGAAAGAATACAAGATCAAGGGCCAAGATTAATTGGACAAAGGATGGTCATAGACCTGCAAGATTCTGCATAGATTTTCCAAGCTAGAAATGGAAATAGAAAAAGGTTATTTTAGAAAGTAGTTTAGTATATTTTAGTGCAAGTCTTGTAAACCCGTGCTGCTAGTCTATAAAGTATGCACTGGTCCTTAGTTCACAAGTAATAAACAAATATAAATTTTCTTGAATTATCTCAACATAGAAGCTGAGTTCTTATTTTCTTAAAAACCCAGAATTTGTAGCAAGACTAACTTAATTAGTACAAATTAGGTGAGTTTTGAAAATACTGTGTTTGTTGGTTATTTCTGTAAACACAATATCTCTGTAAAATCTAAACTGCTTTGTTCATCTAAAATCCAAACAAGTTTAAAAAGGCTAAAAATCCAAGAAACACATTCACCCCCCTGTATTGCATTCAATATCTAACATGATGTATTTGGTGAATCATAACTTATAAGTTATAAATTTCAAAAAAAAAATAGGGGTTGTTTGTTTAGAGGTAATGGACAAAGGGAAAAGGGAAACGAGTAGCCCCATTCCGTTTGTGGGTGTTTGTTTTATGAAATTGTTAATTCCCTTTATCTTTTTTTATTATTAGGTTTACCCACTATTAGTCTATCCTCGTTCCCCACATCTTTCACGTTAATTCTATTTCATTTTCCCATAAATAACCCACTTGTTTTTTAACTTTGGCGCCGTAGAAAAATAACAGACCTAGAAAGAAAAATCTTTCATCCATATCAGACCTCCACAGAACTTTCAAATACTTTACCCTTTATTTCATTCTCTTTTTTTCTCTAATTTTTTCAGTCTATCATGATTTTTTTGTCGAAAGTCTATCATAATTTAATCTATGGTCCTTTTCAATATTTTTATGTATGTGCTTTTCCACATCACTTTTTTTTCTTGTATAATCTTGATACAAATGGAGTTGTTCATATTTTATATGTGCATGTGAGTGGTCATTTTTATGGAAGTGGTGAAACGGTTAGAAGGCAATTTCATGCATGTCTGTTTGCGATCCCGAAGTTACATAATGTGCTACTTATAAAGCCAACACCTATTACTGAGAATTGTGACGATGAGAGATGGAAATATTTCAAGGTATATTATTTGATTTTTCTGTAAGACAATTTATAGATGTAATACATAATTTAAATTGATTGTTTTTATTTTGTAGAATTCTTTAGGAACACTTGATGGTACAATGATTAATGTAAATGTGCCTTGCGAAGGATGACCAAAATATCGAACAAGAAAAGGTACCCTGGCTATTAATGTATTAAGAGTATGCTCACCTGATATGCAATTTATTTATATATTATCCACACATGATCGTTGGGTTCTTAGAGATGCAATTTCTAGGCCCGATGATTTAAAAGTTCCTAAAGATAATTAGTAAACATATTTTATTATCAGTGCAACTTAAATATGGGAGTGAATAATGAGTTGCTTATTTTTTTTGACAAGGTTGTTATTATTTATGTGACGATGATACACTAATGGAGAAGGATTTATTACACCCTATAGAGTACATCTTTATCACCTTAGAGAGTGGGATAATGGTCAGCATCAACCATACAGGGTCGGGGAGCATTTTAACTTAAAATATATTAGAGCTAGAAATGTCATTGAACGATGTTTCGGGTTATTGAAGGGAATAATGGGAAATTCTTATGAGTCCATCTTGGTTTAGTTTACAAACATGTGGTCGTATTGTGCTCTCCTGTGCCTTATTGCATAACTTGATTAAAAGATTATGCCTCCGAGATCTTTCAATGACCATAAATTATATGAGAAGACTGATAGTGGCGATGACGAAGATAATGAAGATCATGAGGCAAAGTATATAAACTGCTGTAACCGACCCGTGGACTAATTTCAGAAATCAAATGGCTCAAAATATGTATAACGAATGGAGAGCTAGGCATAGTCGTATATTTACTTTGTGATACTACTTAGTTTGTTAATGATTTAATATTAGTTGCATTTTAAGTACTTGTTACTTGATGTGTTTTACTTAAATAATAATGTAACTGATTTTGTTTTATTGTTTATTCAAAAAATTTCTTATCTAATTACTTCATTCAGTTTTATGTTTTTCATTTTTATGTATTATTGTTGTTAGGTCACACACACTGTAGAAGGGGGTTGAATACAGTGTTTAGCACAATCAAATCGAATATAAGAACTCAAGTAACAGAAAACAGATTTTATTCAACATAATAAACTCTGTTACAATATGGAACTGTCATCTCTCAGTGATGAATAAATGATCACGAGAGCTGCTAGAGTTACAAAGAATAATAAATTTGATAATCGTAATACTTATAGTGTAAACTCTATGCCTGTGTTTATATACTACACAGGTTACAAGATAATCTTCTAATTGATATGGAATATAATTCTGCTTCCTAAAATATATCAACTAGTTATCTTTTCTTCCAAGTATTCTATTCTTCATAGAATTCATTCTTCATGCACAATTCTTTATGTCTTAGTCTCGATCTTCTTTCTTTTCAATCAGCCGCCTACCTTATCTGAAAGTCATCTTAAGTCCTGATATTATCTCCTAATAAATATCTTCTGATCACTTAAGTTCTGATAACTTAAGTTCTGATATCTTAAGTTCTGTCTTTAGTATAAGTGCTGATTTCCAGTTAAGTACTGATTTATCCTGTTAGGTAAGATCTGAAAACTAAACACAAATCATATTACACATGACATTATCAAATATATCTAACAATCTCCCCCAACTTGTAAATTAGCATAATATACAAGTTCAACAGATATTTGATGATGTCAAAAACATTAAGTACAAATGCATGAGAATTTGACTAGATAACTATAACTTACAGTCCTTTCAACTTTACCATCTTTAACTTTTGATAACAGCTTCAGTCTGTATAAACTTCAGAATTTAAGTAGTTGTAGATCTTTGACTTGGCTTCAACTTTCAATTTCTTCTGATCTCTTTGATATGAGGAGTTGTTCTGAGATAGTTCTTCAACAAACATCTCTCAGCATATTCAAGTTCATTGACCATCCTCCTTTTAGCATTTATCAATTCAGTTGTATCTTTTCCAGTTTGAAAAATAGCTGCTCTGAGATCATTTATATTAGCTTTTCTTATCTCCTGATCTAGTCTAATCAGATATACCTTGTCAGACTCTGGATTGAATTTCACAGCCTTATAACCCAGAAAAGTAGTTATAATCCTAGTAGAGTTAGGCTTCATATCGACAATATCACCTTTGTGATCTCTGTACTTGGGACAGTATGTGCTGTCAGACTTTACAGAATAAAGCTTCTTCTGTCTTTGAATTTGAGACTTTAAATACCCTGCAACACTATCTGTTAATCTTTCTTTCACTTGAAGTAGGAATAGAACATGTTCCAGTTCCTCAAAATACTTCAGTGGTATAGCATTTTTCTTAATATGGTATACCCTTCCATCTGTCATAAAATATAACAAGATATGTTCTTTCAAGAAGGTATGGTAAACCATTTGTACAGATTCAAGTCGATTCAATCTTTCAGGAGTTGCTCCAACACCTGGTTCACTTAAGGAAGTTAAATCATTGGTAGTGTTATGTACTCTTCTTTCATCAGAATTACCCAACCCAGATTTATCTCTTGCTTCCTTTCCCGTAACAACTCTTTCTTCAAAACCACTTGTTGCAGTCTTCAAAGGTTGAGCCTGTTTAGCTTTGGTGAATCCTGGTAGGAGTATCTTTGAAGGTTTAACATGAGCAATGTCAGAGGTTTCCTTTTCCTTATCTTCTGATATAAAGCCAACTTGAGCTATGTCAGAGGTTGCTTGCTTCCCTGTTATATCAGAACTTACTATATCTTGACTCTGAACAACATGAGCCATGTCAGAGGTTGTTTGAAAATCTTCTTATGCATCAGAGTAAGATTAGCATCTGCTTCATCATCAATTATTTCTTCATCCATGACTGGCATATAAACCTTTACAGGTTCATCAACTTTTTCTTTGCCCTTGGACCTTGGATCAATTTCCATTTGTGATTTGGCCTTGGTTGCCTCAGAACTTGTTCTTTCCTTTATCACAATACCCTTAGGCTTTGGAAATTTCTTTTCAACAACAGAAGTTTTAGATTTTGTCTTGATACCTTCTGCTTTGAGTCTAGTTTCTTCTTCCTTTAGACTCTCAAAGTCCATTCCTGGATTTTCTTTAAGAAACAACTACTTTGAAATTTCTTCATCAAGTTCTAGATATTCACCAGAACTTATCCTTTTACCAGTATCAGAACTTATTCTTCTCCCAGTATCAGAACTTGTTCCTTGACTTGTAATTCTAGCTTTACTTGACGAAAGTCCTTTGCCTTGACCTTGACCTCTACCCTTATCAGAGTTTCCCTGGTCATCATTTCCATCATCATTTCCTTTCAGTGTCTGAATAGATTTGCATTTGGACTTAATCACTTTCTCCCCCTTTTTGGCATCAGCAGGTAATAGAAGAGAGACAAGCAATTCCACTGAGGATTGGATCTCATTGAGTTGATTTTGGTGAGAAGCTTGATTCTTCAGAATTTCTTCAATTTGAGTTTGTTGCTTCTCCTGAGTTTTCTCAGTGTAGGCAATTCTGTCAAAGGTTGGCTTGAAAAATCTGTTATTTTCAAGTTTCACATTCATATCTTGCTGGATCAAGTTTTATTGAATTTTATTTACCTTGTCATGAGTTATTGAGTGTTGACCTTGAAGGTGCCTTGTGAAAGAGATGTGTCCTGAGTCCAATCATGTATGATGATTTAGGAATAACTTTTATGTAATCTGTTTTGATTTCATTGATATTAATAAAAGACTTGTTTTGGTTTTATTGCGGGCTTTATCTATTTAAGTGTTTAAATAAGATATACCATAGTTTAGAGTAAAGCTTTTTTTGGATTATGATGAGATCATAATAATGAGACCTAAAAGATGATAACTCTAAACTTAAATATTTCCTGGTCGTAGGATTACTAACTGGTAATTAGTAATCCGCAAAGATCGGTACATACTATGCTTGCTTCATTATGAAGGATGTATGTTCTCATAGACATTTGTGTGGTGACACTATAGCTAGTATGTAGGTGCTTATTATAGAATAAGTTCACTGAACATGACTCACACAGTTGAACAACTGATGGAGTTCACTCACGTGTCAGCAGTTGTTCACATAGTGATAGTTGTACAAGTATCCTTAGACTTGAGGTCATCATAGTCATCTTGTGTACACTGAACTATGCTTTGTTTTAGTTCTTAGTCTCCAGGGACAATTATAAGGGCTCTACTAGGTATAGGAATTTGTACACGAAGATAGTGTATGATCAATAAATGATCTACCCCTTCCAGTGAAGGAAGAGAATGTTCAATGTTGATCCACTTATGCTAGTTCTGGAATCTCTGGCCAGAGTGAATGAAATTAGAAAGGAGTTTCTAATTTACATTAAATAGAACTAAGCATAGTGAATGGAAAAGCAAATGATTAAATAAGATAGGCTTGACACAAGTTCCATGCCTTGTATTTAATCGTGACATTGCAGGGTAGAAGGAATTGATTGTACGGTAACTACTCACTGAATAGGTTCTTGGTATTCTAAGCAGTGAATTCGTATTATCCGGATAGTCGCGATATGCTGAGAAGTATCCCTCACGATGTAGAATAAATATGATTAATTTATTAATTAATCATATTTAATGAATTAGAGAATTTATATAAATAATGATAAAATAGTTTTATTATTATTTATTTCTACTACCGGCTTAATATTGAACCTACAGGGTCACACAATAAAAGAGAATGATTTAATGGTGGAGGAATTAATTGATAATGGCTGGTAATTATTTATTTTTGAAATAAATAATTAATTATCAGATTTAATAATTGATTAAATGAGATTTAATTAATTCTTAATATTATTAATTAAGAATTTAATTTTGGAAATTAAATCAAGTGAGAGAATTATTTTTCTAAAGTGTTTAGAAAAGGGATTAATGATTAAAAGGTAGTGTTGTGAAAAGCGCATTAAGCGGACGCTTAAGCGGGGGTTTAAGCGGAATCGGAGGTAAAAGCGCTTGGATTAGTGCAAAATCGGATAATTAAGCGTTTAGTAAAGTTTAAGTGGGTTTAAGAGGTTTTAAGCAGAAGTAGGCGGATTTTGACCGTTTAAGCGATTTTTGACCAAATTGAATAGGGATTAAAAAATAATTAGAAAAAGAAAAATATTATTTTTTAAAGAAGTGTAATTTGATATTTTTAAATGTTACTTGTATTTTTTTAGTTAATTATGACTTTGTGAAATATCATTTTATTGGTTTATTATAATATGTGGATGTTATTTCTTTATTCAAAAAAATTCAGTATTTTTAATATATATACATATATTTATTTATTAATAATCCAATTAATTACCCGATTTTAAAACCGCTTAAGCGTCCGCTTTAGCGCTTAAGCGCTAGAAGGTGACCTCGTCGCTTAGGTCCGATTTGCGCTTTTTACAACACTGTTAAAAGGTGTTTTAATTATTAGTTAATTGGTTAATAAGAATAATCAATTAAATGGTTAATAATAATAATAATATTTTATGGAAAATTTTCAGCTGAAAATTTTACCTATAAATATACTATTATAAACCCTATTTGCCTCAACCCAAATAATTAACCTGAATTCTGAAGTAGAACAAGAGGGAGGCAACTAATTCTCTCAACCTCTTCCTCCTCCATCACATTGTACTCTTGGTGGATACCGGTGGAGTGCTTCACACTTGAGGAGCAGCTGCTAGGGATTTCCGTTCATCGCTCTTGGATCGCTATTAAAGACCTCCATTTTTCCATTAACGTAAAGCTTCTTAAGGTAAACATACTGAACTACGAATTAAATATTATTTTTCGCATGGATCCTGCGGAGGGTTTCGGTTTTTTTTTTAAGATTTAAATTTACGTTTTTTTTGCGTTTATGTGCTAAAAACCCTTCACCTTGTACTCAATGCATTAACTCTCAGCTGTGCTTTGAAATCATCATTTATCAGCATTTCATCAGCTTTTGCAAGATGCTCAGCAAGAATCTTTTCAGAAGGAACAAAACTAACTGAGTTCCATTCTTTAGTCCACTCCTTTCCTCTAGGAGTTTCACTCCAAGGTACTGGTGCTTCCCCTGTAACAAACTTTTTAACTAAATCAGCTTTATGAACAGTTTGTTGAGGTGCATGTCCTGATGGACCAGCTGCATCAGCATCTAAATTTACAGCAGCTTCACCGCTAATTTCTTCATTAGCAGCATCAGAACTTGTAGATCCTGCAGTATCAGCATCCTCTGATAAAATAGCAGTATGTGAGGCTATAGAGGCTTCAACATTATCCTCTAAATTGTGATCTGCAGCCAGGTTCTGATCAACATCCAAAATTGATGTTGTTGGTGGAGTGAGTTGAATTGGTGGAGCTTTCAAGTACAAAACCTCAGGCACAATCAGGTTATGAATATCAATTTCAGCACTTGTACCTGGTTCTTAAGTATGTACTGGATCAACTATAGGTGACATAGGAGGTGTAGGTATTTTGTCTTGAGCAGTGTCATGTTGTGCAGTTTCTGTTTGTGCAGAAGGAAGTAATTCAATAACAACTGGTTCTGTTGAGATCAGAGATTCCTGATCCCCTTCCTTAGATGCTTCCACTACATCTGAATCTGACCAACTATGTCCCTATGAGCTCTCTGTTTCTTTGATTTCCTCAAAGGTGGAGACACTGTAGGAGTTTTATCATCAGAATTTAATTTTCTAAGCCTTTTGAGGGGCCTAGAACTCCCAGTTACAGTATCTTTCTAAGAAGAAACCTTCTCAGCTTCTACAACAACAGGTTCTGATATTGGAACCTGTTCATCAGCATCTGATTCATCTCATTGAATAATTCTCCTTCTCTTCTGTTGAGTCTGAGGTACTTTCTTAGTCCTCTTGGATTTGGAAGATGAAGGCTTCACTGTAGGATCAGAAGGTTGAGGTTGAGAACTTTGAGGTGTTTGTGTAGAGGTGGTAGGTGCTGATGGATGAGGTTCTGATGGTTGGACATCAGGATATACTTCAGTATATTTAACCAGATCATAGGTTATTAAGGCTTGTTTGACAGATAAAGGAACTAGAAGGGGTTTTAACACAGCCTTCGTATTATCAGTAGATAATAGGTCATTAAAAGCTCTTTTAGCTAGTCTGAATGGTAAAATTAATTCACTAGCAGATTGGGGCTTATCATCACAACAAAAACTATAGATAAGCTGACAGAATCTAGCAAAATAAACAGTATTTCTGTCTTCAGTCATTCTATCCCCAATAAAACTTAAGACATCACTTGCATAATCAAAATCAATTTGATTAATGAGAGCATACCCGATTTGTTGGCTGAATATGGGGATTGCATCAAAATTAGAGCATTTGTTTGTAAAAGCCTTGGTTATGCAGTCAAAGAAGAAACTCCATTCCCTCCTTATGAAAGATCTCTTCAACTGACCCAGCTTTGCCAACGTCCTCTCATACCCCAGACTCGCCATCATGTTTTGAAGAACTGGCTCTTCAACAGTAGAATAAAAACAGTTCTCAGGCAGCTGCAGTGCTTGTCGAACCATTGCCAATGTCACAACATGTTCATCCTCCCTTGATAAAAAAAATAATACTTGGGGACCCTTGAACACCACCATCATCATATACTCCGCTTCTCCAGAACTCCAGCACTTGAGTACCACTGTACCAGAGACTACATCAGGTGCGGTCAGAGCGTACCCAATATCAGAACTAGCAAGAAAGTCCTGAATGAAATGAAGTTCTGATGGGGCTTCTGACTTGCTAAGAATAGCGGAGAAGTTATTAGGAACAAACTTAGCTCCATCAAAAATTACATATTTTAGTGCCATTTCTGTAAGAAATCAAGTGAGTAAGAGTATGTGTGCAAAGTGTTTGTAAAAAAAATCCTGAGAGAAAAACAACTTCAGAAAATAAAAGAGAGAGAGAGAGAGAGAAAGTGAGAAAGGAAAAGAAATTTAGAATAGAAAGGTAAGTAAAAGAGTAAAAAATCTTTTATCTCTTATATATATATTTTCTCCACTCAACAGTCATATTTTTGAAGCATGTGATACACTTTACACCTGGCACCATTTGAACAGTCAGTAAACGGTTAGAAGGAGAGTTAATGGGCACGGGATATAATAATAATTATTGTGCGCATGCAGGTTTTCAAGACATACACGCTAACCACTAACCCATAATGATTATGACTGTTTTATCTCACATTAACCAATATTCTGTAAAAATATTATCGTTCAAGTAATGACCACAAATAAACCAAGTAAATAAATACTGTCACGTCAGCATCAAAACTTGATTATTATCAGGATTTAAAAGTCATCAGAATATGGCTCCTTTACTCGAAAAGTGAATGTGTGTTCCTGTAATTCTTCACACAAATACTGATATGGTTTCATCAGAACTTAATCATAAGAACTTCCATCAGAATTTGTCCTCAGAATTTATGCAATCTGACACATAGACTGTTCATCTAAAATAACATTGATCACCACAGTAATTTTCATCATTCATATGGAGTGTAAGTGTGTGTATTAAGCTAAATATCAGACAAAGAGTAAAGTCTGATTCACTTCAGTACAGCTTAGAAATAAGGCATAACTAAGAACTTTGTTCAAAATTTATCATTATTCTGAAGCCTACTATTGAATGTGTTCATGCATGAGTCCCCCTCAACTGTTTTGTGCTCATTTTATGCATCTTTTGAAATTCTATTTTACAGTGGCTTCTCAGTGTAAGTGAGTCACGACTGCTTATCAGAATTTATGTTGTTATCAGAGTATTTCTCCAGTAATCATAGAGTGTGAAAAGTCACCAAGAAAATTTTATTTTGCTTTTCTAATGCATATTACTTAATACCAGCAATGCACTTGGGTCTTCCCTTCCACATTTTTACTCTAGATCTCAAAGGAGTACCTGATTTTTATTTCTTTTCTTTTTCTTTTGATAAGTGAGGCTTATCAGCACTTAGTACATCCACCAGATTTACTAACATCAGAACTTAATAGATAAGAAACACTATTATAGTTTTTGACTTAGTAATAAGATACACAAAGTAAACTTAACTAAGCTCAATATCAGAATTTGCTTGTGTTAAAAGATTTCCACATAAACAATTACTTCAAACATGGGATCTTTGGTATATTAAGGACTACTAGGTCAGTATCTAGCACAGTTATCCTCATTGGATTGAATAGTCACAGAAACATTCATATCACTATCAGAGTTTAGAAATTCACATCAGACAACAATCAGCATTTAAGTAATTTTCAATTTAAGCACAGAATACACAAAGATAGTAATATCTGTAAATACTGATCATAAAGTCGAATGTATCAGAACATAAACTAAGCAGATTTAGAGAAAGAACCCGAAACCATTCTAAGTTCATTTACCAATCTTGCAAAAGTTGCTTCACACAGTGGTTTTGTGAAGATATCTGCTAGTTGTTGATCTGTGGGAACAAAATGCAATTCCACTGTACCTTCATCCACATGTTCCCTTATGAAATGGTACCTAATATTGATGTGCTTTGTCATTGAGTGTTGAACTGGATTACATGTCATAGCAATAGCACTTTGATTATCACAGTAAATAGGGATTTTAGAAAATTCTAACCCATAATCCAGTAATTGATTCTTCATCCAAAGAATCTGTGCACAACAGCTTCCTGCAGCAATGTATTCTGCTTCTGTAGTTGATGTGGAAATTGACTTCTGTTTCTTGCTAAACCAAGAAACCAATCTGCCTTCAAGAAATTGGCAGCTTCCACTTGTGCTTTTCCTATCAATTTTGCATCCTGTAAAATCTGCATCTGAGTAACCTATTAGCTTAAAATCTGATTCTCTAGGATACCATAATCCCAGATTAGCTGTACCCTTAAGGTACTTGAAATTTTTTTCACAGCTGTTAAGTGTGGTTCTCTTGGATCTGCTTGAAATCTTGCACAAAGACATGTAGCATACATGATATCAGGTCTACTTGCAGTTAGATAGAGTAGTGAGCCAATCATACCTCTGTAATCAGTGATATCTATTGATTTACCAGTATCCTTATCCAACTTAGTTGCAGTGGCCATAGGAGTGGATGCACTTGAACAATCCTGCATTCTAAATTTCTTCAACAAATTTCTGGTGTACTTTGATTGACAAATAAAAGTTCCTTCTTAATTCTGCTTGACTTGAAGGCCCAGAAAATAGTTAAGTTCTCTTATCATACTCATTTGATATCTTGACTGCATCAGTTTGGGAAACTTCTTACAAAGTCTGTCATTTGTAGAACCAAAAATGATATCATCAACATATATTTGCACCAAAAGTAAGTCCTGTCCATGGTTGAGGTAGAACAATGTTTTGTCAATAGTCCCTCTGTTAAATCCACTTTCTAGAAGAAACTGAGCTAATGTCTCATACCATGCCCTTGGAGCTTGCTTAAGGCCATAAAGTGCTTTATTAAGCATGTAGACATGATTTGGAAATTTGGGATCTACAAAGCCTAGAGGTTGTTCAACATATACTTCCTCTCCCAATACTCCATTAAGAAAAGCACTTTTCACATCCATTTTAAAGACTTTAAACTTCTTGTGAGCAGCATAAGCCAAAAATATCCTTATGGCTTCCAATCTAGCAACTGGTGCAAATGTTTCATCATAATCAATTCCCTCCTGTTGAGAGTATCCTTTTACAACCAGCCTTGCTTTGTTCCTTGTAATTATGCCGTCACTGTCAGTTTTGTTTCTGAACACCCATTTTGTACCAAGAACTGATCTGTTCCTTGGTCTTGGCACTAGGGTCCAAACTTTATTTCTTTCAAATTCATTTAACTCTTCTTGCATTGCTTACACCCAATCAGTATCTTGAAGAGCTTCTTCCACTTTCTTTGGTTCAGTCTGAGAGAGAAAAGAATGATAAAGACATTCATTTGATGTAGTTGTTCTAGTTCTGATACCTGCATCAGGATTTCCAATAATTAAGTCAGGTGTATGTGCTTTAGTCCACTTCCTTGCAGATGGAAGGTTTTCTCTAGAACCGGATGCTCCCCCATGATCCATGCTGTCTTCATCAACATTTTCTGATGCTCCCCCTAAAATTATGCTCTCTGAGTTGGATCCTTCATTATTTGAGTTTCCAGAAATATCAGAACATGAGTTTTCAGAATTATCAGAACTCGGCCCATCAGAACTTGAAGAGCCTGTTGTAGGTTCTGATGCTTCTTGAGATGTGGTTGGATCTTCAGTATGCTCCCCCTGCATAGGTGCATTTTCCTTAGGCGTAGTCACCACAGTTTCAATAACATCAGAGTTTAATCCATCAGAGTTTGCAGTATCAGGATTTACAGAATCAGAATTTAAAACTTCAAGTCCAGTAATCTTCTTATCATCAAAAGAGACATTGATAGATTCCATGACAACCCTTCTTCTTAAATTGTAGACTCTGAAGGCTTTTGTAGAAAGTGGATATCCAACAAAAATTCCTTCATCAACTTTTAGATCAAATTTGGATAGTTGTTCGGGATGAGTCTTAAGAACAAAACACTTGCATCCAAATACATGAAAATACTTCAGATTTGGCTTCTTTTTCTTCACCATCTCATATGGTGTTTTTCCATGCTAGTTAATGAGTGTTGCATTCTGAGTAAAATAAGCAGTCTGCACAGCTTCAGCCCAAAAGTAGGTTGGCAACTTTGCTTCATCAAGCATAGTTCGTGCAGCTTCAATAAGAGTTCTATTCTTTCTTTCAATAACTCCATTTTGCTGTGGAGTTCCAGGAGCAGAAAATTCCTGCTTTATTCCATGGTCTTTGCAGAACTCTTCCATAATCAAATTCTTGAACTCAGTGCCATTATCACTCTTATGATCTTCACATAATCTTTGACCAATTTATCCAGTTGTTTGACATGATCAATCAAGATAGATGCAGTTTCACTTTTTGTGTGCAAGAAATACACCCATGTATATCTAGTGAACTCATCCACTATGACCATAGCATATTTCTTCTTTGCAATAGACATGACATTCACTGGACCAAATAGATCATCATGTAGTAGGTGATAAGGCTCAAGAATTGATGATTCAATCTTGTTCTTGAATGAAGATTTTCTTTGTTTTGCCAGAACATGAATCACAAAGGCCATCAGGAGCAAATACTGATTATGGCAGTCCTCTCACAAGATCTTTCTTGACTAGTTCATTTATATTATTAAAATTTAAATGAGATAGTTTCTTGTGCCAATCCCAACTTTCTTCAATTGATGCTCTACTCAACAGACAAATTGTAGAACCATCAGTACTTGTTGAAAGCTTGGCTTCATAAATGTTACCATGCCTGTATCCTTTCATAACAACTTTGCCTGTAGATTTGCTTACAACTTCACAGTGTTCTTCAAAGAAATCCACATGATAACCTCTGTCACAGATTTGACTAACACTCAGCAGATTGTGTTTAAGTCCTGAGACCAGAGCTACTTTTCCAATGATGACATTCCCAAGATTGATATTGCCATATCCCAGAGTTTTTTCAATGTTGCCATCTCCATAAGAAACACATGTACCAGCTTTCTCCACAAAGTCTGATAGCAGGGCTTTATTTCCAGTCATATGTCCTGAACATCCACTGTCCATAACTGGGATGTTCTTCCTGTTGCCCTGCAATCACAAAGACCACTAATGATTAGTTTTAAGGACCCAGACTTTCTTGGATCCTTTGGCCTTTTTAAGTTTGTTAACATTTGCAGCGGATTTAGCATCAGAGTTTATGTTAACAGTTTTCTTATCAGAATTTGCAATATCAGACTTTGCATCAGAACTTATACTAGAAGGAATAATGCTAACTTTCTTTACAAAAGGTTTTATTTGATAATAATCATAGTACAAACTATGATATTCCTTACAAGTATAAATAGAATGCCATAAACTACCACAATGAAAACAAGGATTTTGTGGCTTATATCTAACATACTGACTCTTAACTCCTGATTTTGAAGGTAAGGAGTTTATATTCTTATTCTTCCTGCAAAAAGAAGCCAGATGGTTAGAATTTTCACAGTTATGACATGTTTTTCTAGGAGCATTCAGAACATGCTTATAATTGTTACTTTTGTTCACACATTCCTTTCCATTCCTATTTTTCCTAGGCGGTTTTACCTTGTTTACATTCTTAACATCTTTCAGCTTATGCTTAAGCTGCTTCTTAGTTATTAAGCCTATGTTAACTTCAGTTGGCTTATCCTGTTTAGGTTTGTCAGAAGTTACTTTCTCCTTAACTTCTGATTTATCAATATCAAATTTTGCAGTTACAAACTTAACAGGATTTACCTTTGGTATTTGTTTAACAACTACAGGCTTAGTTTCTACAGTTCCCTTACTGTTCTCATCATCTTCATAACCTAAGCCCTCTTTCCAGTTTCCACTACTAAGAATATCCTGAGTTGCTTTATCAGAGTTAGTCCAAGTCCTGATAATCTCTCTTTCCTTTTCTAACTCAGTTTTTAGAGATTCATTCATTTTTAACACTTCATCCCTAACATAAAAGGCATCATCTCTATCTTTCTGAGTTTGATGGAACATGACTAACTCTTTTTCTAAATAATCATTCCTCTTTTTATAAGCAAGATTTTCAGAAGTTAATCTTTCACATTTTAAAGTTTGACCTTTATAACTAATGAACATGGTTTTAAGATATCTTCTCAACTCAGTAATATCATTAGTATGAAAGGCATAAGTAGTTTGAGGTACCTTTAAGTCAGCAGTCTCAGAACTGCTATCAGCATTTGCCATCAAGGCATAGTTTTCCTCATCCTCAGAATCCGAAGCATCTGACCAGCGTTTCTTCCTTGTGACAAGAGCCTTTCCTTTGTCACTTTTCCCTTTTCTGCAATCTGGAGATATGTGGCCTTTCTCACCACAGTTGTAGCATTTAACATTTGAGTAATCTCCTCTGTCAGATTTTCCTCCTTTGCCTTCAGATTTTCTGAAACCTTTCTTATCAGAACTTGCACCTTTCCTGGAAAACTTCTTTCCTCTCCTGAATTTTCTGTATGCAATCTTTGTGATCCCTTTCATCATAAGAGCACACAGCTTCATCATCTCCTCATCAGGGTCCATCTCAGGTATACTTTCAGTTTTTGAGTCATCATCACTATCAGAACTTGATGACTCAGTATCAGACTTTGTGATGAGAGCCTTTCCCTTGCCTTTCCTTGAGGCAGCTTCTTTGGGACTTTCCTCCTCAGCCACAAAGGCAACTGTCCTTGACTTTCTTCCATTCCTCTTGCTTCTTTGTTCCATCTCAAGTTCATGAGTCTTGAGCATCCCATAAATTTCATCAAGAGTTGTTTCCTCAAGAGCATAGTTGTCTCTTATTATTGTGGCCTTCAAATCCCATCTTTCAGGAAGAGCTAACAGGAATTTAAGATTTGAATCTTCAATATCATACTCTTTGTCAACTAGTGACAAATCATTCAAGAGTTTGACAAATCTGTCATATAAATCAGTTAATGACTCATCAGGCTTTGAGTCAAAGTGCTCATACTCTTGAGTGAGTATCGTCTTCCTTTTCTTCTTGATTGAATCAGTTCCCTGACACCTTGTTTCCAAAGCATCCCATATCTCTTTTGCAGTCTTGCAGTTAATTAACCTGTTTGACATGACATTATCAATGGCACTATACAGCAAGTGTCTTACCTTTGCATCCTTTGCAATCGATGAGATATCTTCAGCAGTGTAATCACTTTTCTCCTTTGGTACAGGCTTTGCTGGATGACCTGCAACTTCCACAGAGAGTTTGGTTGGCATATGTGGTACTTCATAAATCCTGTCGAGATATTCTGGATCTGTAGCTTCCAGAAACATAGCCATCTTCACTTTCCATATGGAATACTCAGAAGGTTTCAACATGGGAACTCTTATAGTCTCATATCGACTATGAGTTACGGTTTTTGGAGGTTCTTCAGTTTTGGTGGGCTTGGTTGGAGTTTCTTCTTCAGACATGATTGATTTTGGATCGTAAATTGTTTATGTGCTAACAGATTGCTCTGATACCACTTGTTAGGTCACACACACTGTAGAAGGGGGTTGAATACAGTGTTTAGCACAATCAAATCGAATATAAGAACTCATGTAACAGAAAACAGATTTTATTCAACACAATAAACTCTGTTACAATATGGAATTGTCCTCTCTTAGTGATAAACAAATTATCACGAGAGCTACTAGAGTTACAAAGAATAATAACTTCGATAATCGTAACACTTATAGTGTAAACTCTATGCCTGTGTTTATATACTACACAGTTACAAGATAATCTTCTAATTGATATGGAATATAATTCTGCTTCCTAAAATATATCAACCAATTATCTTTTCTTCCAAGTATTCTATTCTTCCTAGAATTCCTTCTTCATGCACAATTCTTTCTGTCTTAGTCTCGATCTTCTTTCCTTTCAATCAGCCGTCTGCCTTATCTGAAAGTCATCTTAAGTCATGATATTATCTCCTGATAAATATCTTCTGATCACTTAAGTTCTGATAACTTAAGTTCTGATATCTTAAGTTATGTCTTCAGTATAAGTGTTGATTTCCAGTTAAGTGCTGATTTGTCCTCTTAGGTAAGATCTTAAAACTAAACACAAATCATATTACACATGACATTATCAAATATATCTAATAATTGTGCATGCTTTATATGGTTCGATTGTTATAATAAGATGGAGCAAAGTAGTGCAACTGGTAATTGTGATAATGACAATGGTGGTAATGGGCGACGCTGAAATAAACGCTTCTGAACTGCTGAAGAAGACAAAGTTCTTGTCTCTTTTAACGCCTATGGTTTTAAACACCATAGTCGGCGGGGCTTTCACTGGTTTATGCGATGGAAATCCCCAAATTCTTTTACTTTTTTTATGATTTATTTACTTCAATAATCTTCCTCCTAGGGGAATAATTTCTATCACTTTGAGTAATTTTGTTTTGTTTTTTAGATCTACATCCTCGAGACTTTCAGTTGGCTATTTTTTCAATTCACACGGGGCTTATTGGATTCGAGAGTTAACTGCCTATCTTGTGGTTTCGACTGTCAGATCTAAGTTTTTTTGAATTTTCATTTATTTTAGTTTTTTTTTAGTTTTCGGCTTGTATTTCCATGTTGTTTTCTCTCCTCAGTGAGAGGTTTATTTTTCGCTTCTTGATTGTAAGCGAAGTCGTGATTTAGTGATGAATTTTTTTACGGAATCGCAGTTCTGATCGATAGCTTAAACATGGAATGATGAAAAGGGTACCAATAACTCAACGAGAATGCAGGAAGTGAGAACTTGTATCTTCAAAATATCGTTTAACTGTCTCTTCATGAGAACAAGAGATTACAATTTACTCTATGTTTGACTCGATCATTGATGTAGATACCGTATGATTTTTTATTATTAAATTAACACCTTTATTCTAAAAAGAGGAGAAAATTGATTGTTGCTGAAAATGAAGAAAGCAAATGTTAGGATTCCGCACTCTCAATTTACACACGAAAACGGCTATATAAGCATAATTGAGTTATTTTCCAAACAGGTAGCTACAACACTGAACGAACATTTGGCCCATATATGGGGAAATGCTCTCCACCCAAACATGCACAATAACTATCTTCGCCTGTTATCATACAAAAAACCTAGTGCCTCGTTCGACAAGTTTTAAAATAAGTAACATATCTCTTAAAATAAGTAAGTCACTTATGAGTGATAAGTAGACGAATATTTATAATTTATATAAGTGTTTAGATAATTTTATTTATAAGTCAGATTTTTTTGCACTTAAAGGGATTAAAATAAATAATATTAAATATAATTATCTTAATTCATGAATTTGAAATTAGATTAACATTTAAAAAATATGTTTAAAACTAAAGTTAAAAAAATGAAAAATAAAAATAAGTTGAGAAAAAATATGTCGTTATCAACATTGCACTTATCTGCTTCAAAGTTGTAAATTCCATTTATAAGTTGGATCAAAAATCACTCGTCGATAAGTTATTGCGGGCTTGTACACGTAACTTTTAAGTTAACACCCAAACAGGTAATAATACATTTGTGATCTAACATACCATTCATGGAATGCATTTTATAATATTTTGTCTTTACAATTGTAGTCGGAAAATGTGTGGTTTATATTTATAACCTGCACAAATCGCAATTTTGATACTCAAATTTGAATGAGATTCGTAATGGATTTGTATTATCTCATTGTGAAAATTGTATAAGAATGAGATATTTTCATTTTATCTTATGAATTAAGATATTCCATTTTTAACACAAAGGTAAAGAGACGTTTTGATTTTATGATCAAAACATAACCGCCATCTGTCCCAATTTAGACGTGTTTTTCACTTTTATGATCGAGTTGATCAAATTTTAGCAAGAAATTTTATTTTTAATATAGTATATAATAGAAATAACTATACAATTCATATTATTAGGAAATATATAAGTAACTAACATTAATATATATTTTTTAGTTTTTCAAAATAATTATATTTTTTTAAATACACGCACAAAATCTATTATCTCCTTCTATATATTAAAAAAGGACAAGGGGCGAATTGTGCCATTTTAATGGTTGCCAAATTATAATTTTGCCCTTTTATGTTGAAAAATTATAAAAATGCCATCCTCATATAATTTATGTTAAAAATAAGTATAACATTGTATCTCCTAAGAATCAATCTCCAAACCTCTTACTTAAACATTTCATGTCACTGTCATTGCGCTACAAGACTTCTTGAGTTAACTTTAGTTTTTTTATTAGATAAGCTACATCCTCTTTTTTATCAAATTCATTTTTATTACTTTAATTTTTGAGTAAATAAAATGTTGGTTTATATTATTTATGTGCCTCCTTTTTATTTGGTTTTTGTAGTTTTATTATAAAATTTTAAAAATGACATCACCTCATATTTTATACACTAACCTCATATTCATTTCCAATTTATTTCACTCATTTCACATATATAAATTTTCTTAATCAACCACGATTTGTTTATATATATATATATATATATATATATATATATATCAGGATGATATATATATATATTTATTTATATATATTTTATTAATTAAAGTTTTATAAAAAACAGTATTTAAAAAATTGTAATAATTTTAAAATAATCTATAATTTTATTGATCTATTTTTTTACATTATATGTAATATATATTTTTAATTTGTCATTCATTTACATTATAAATCAGTTTTAATATAATTTGGTATTAAAAATATGAGATATTATCAATGTTTTTATGTATTACGAATTAGTAGATTTCTTTATTTAAAAATATACTAAAAATATAAAATCATTATTTTTAATTATGTCCCGCATCTCCGTGGTAATCCCCGTTCTGGAGGAGATCGGTAATGAAAATAATCCCCGTTCGGATTCAAGGTATGTTCGGGGATCGGCGGTGAGGATAGTAATCCCCGACCCCAAAGTGACCCGATGCAAAAATAAGTTTTCACCACTAAAGTTATCTAATACCGTTTTAATAGTATGTATGAAAAAAAGAAGTAAGAAAATCCATTGAAAAGTTAAAATGATCATTTATCGTATTAAAAAATTATTACTGTATAATGCAAACTCGTCCGAGATAATATTTTAATATATATGGAGGCCCGTGCCTCACACGGGCTTTTACGCTAGTATATATAATACAACAACAGGGGGGTTTGATGAGCAATTAAATTCATATGACGATTATGCCCCAATTTAATATCTATATAATACTTATTTTATATTTATTCTCACAATTAATATTTGTTAGTTAACTATAAATATCTATATAATACTTATTGCTCATAATTAATATATATTAATCGACACATCATTAATATCTATATAGTATTTATTTCACCTCATCATAGATTTTTTAAAATTATTAATTATTGTATAATTAATATTTGCATGTATACATACATTAATACATATGTAAATGCATACATACAATATATATATGAATTAATACATACATACATACATACATACATACATACATACATATATAAATCCATGCATGCATACACACATACACACATACATACATATATACATACTCATATATTCTTATTTGTCATCAATTTAACATCATCCTCACACATACATACATACATATGTATACACACATATATACACACATATACATGTACATACATATTTAGATACATATTCATATATTTTTATTTATCATCAATTTAACATCGTACTCCAACACAATGAAATGACTAAATATTATATTAAATTATATAAAATAAAAATAAAATAAACTATTTATACATATATGTGCGATTTATACTTCACTATTAATAATTATGTGATATATATCATATATCAAATTAAAATTTGCCAAACATTCGAAATGCACCTAGTGGTGCACTTAAGGCCAATCTCTCCTTTCTTTATTTTTCATATTTTTGCTTATTGAAGAATTTATATTTCTATTAACATGTTTTGTGTTTTTTATAGTGTGAAATGTGCTAAGAGGTGAGCAATGCGACTATTGATACAAATGTTGCAAGGCCACTTGCTCAAGAAATGAGTGTCCAACAAGGATACACACCTCTTCTGCAACTAAAGTGAACTGGCTTTTCCCCCTGAAGTGCAACTTTGGAGGATTTTGGAGTGGCGACTCAGTAGTATATTTTTATATTTTCTTTATTGATAATACTATGAATTAGACTTCTAATTTTAATTGCTTGTTTTTGTTTGCAATTCTAGAGTGAAGATACGTCATTCGATGACGTAGACTTAACAGGAGAAGAGTATGAACTTTATGATGATGAAGGAGGCTTGGAGGTTGGTATTTACCAACCTCATGCTACCTTTGAACTGCTTCAAAATAGCAAAGCCAAGAAGGGTCGTGTGGAAAGATCAATAACCAACGTGAGACTATTGAAGTGATGTGTTAGTACAAAGTTGTTTGGTCAATAATCCTTATGGCATACTATATGTACTGTTTAAGTTTATGTGGTTTTTAGTTTTTTAGGTCACTTGGTTAGTTTGGTGTTGCTTGTTTTATTATTTCAGGGTGGACATGTTATATTGTAATTCATGGAATCGACAAGTTATCAATATTCACACAAAAATAACAATCTGATCCAAAAGTTATGAAAAATGGAAAAGAAACACTAATGGTCATGGGTCTGATTGTTATCGTTTATTTCTTAGATCATCCTACTAAAAACTTATTTCACATTGCATTAACAGTATCCACAAACATCAAAATGATAATCAATATAAATGACAAAAAAATTATTCTTTTCCGCCTTCAGAATGTATTGGATACTGGAAATTTGATGTGCAAGACATCATATCCATCATTCTAGAGAACCTGTTTGACACAACAATTCCAGAATCGGGCTCAAATAATTAATTTGATAATAATTAGTTAGTTATTTTATTTTATTTTTTTGCCAAGATTTTTGCTTATAACTTAGTATATGTTCTGATAACGTGGTAGGGGAGAATCGAACCTTGGTGGTTTGACAAGGCATAGTCCTCATTTACCACATGAGCTACACCATCACCCCTATTAGTTAGTTATTTTTAATGTACATTAAACTTTTCATTGCCCACATAGAACGACATAGCAGATACTCACAACTTGATCATTTATAGAAGTTATTCGAGCCTGACTCACACAATCTGTTGTCTTTCAACGATCAGGATTTTAGTTGGCTAGTTGGAGCTAAGCTAATTAACATCTAACGTCCGGTCTTTCACTCTTTCTTGATCCTGACATATTCCATTGTCTTACATTCTCCGCTGCTACAATCTAAATAATAATCCCTATAACAAAGTAACATATAAAATCTAGACTAGAAAGCAAGAAAAAAATTGGCTATTGACTGACTACCAATACTAAACAGTCAAAAACACTTTAACGAAACTACAATGAATGAACTGTGTAATCATGTTAGTATCTTCATACAAAACTAAGGCATTCGGAGATTAGTTTTGGTACCTAATTTGGGACAAGTATAGCAACAATCTTATTGCTATGACTCCATCAAATTACCTTGGCCTGTCGATTGGGAAAGTAAATAAAAAATCGAGCCCTGTAAAATCGCGTCCCTGCTTCATCCTGATCTTGACATCTTCTATTGTCTTACAATCTCCGCTGCTACAATATGTATAGTACTAGTAATACCTATCACCAAGTAACATATAAAATCTAGACTATAAAGCATGAAAGAATTGGCTAATGACTGATTACCAATACTAAATAATCAAAGACACGTTGACGAAACTACGATGAATGAACGGTTTAATCCTCCCTCTTCTTTAAACTAATGTTCGATATTCTGATTTTATACAGTCAACTGCGATATAACGACAACATGAGTTTTTGCATAAATAAACATGTTATATATTACCATACAAAATTTAACTACAGAAACATATATTGTATAAGTTTACTATAAAATTAATTCAAAACTAACACATAAACTTGCTTGTCACCATTTTCCTTTCAATTTAAAAATAAATAAATAAATGGTACAATATTATAGCAGGGGAAATGTTAGATTACCCAAATTATAAAAAATTATGAACTCCTCGTATTCACAACAGTCTCAGGAATTGAAATAGCTCATATTCACAACAATCTCACCAATTAAAACAACCAAGCCATGTTGTTGATGTCAAATTTTTCAGAAATTATTTGGACTATGCTCCATCAAGCATAAAGTAGGCATTGATAGGACAAGTATAGCAACAATCTCATTGCTAGGACTATACTCTATCAAGCTATCTTTGGTCTGTCAATTGATAGTAAATCAAAAATCGTGGCCCTTTAAAATGTCAAAACAACACATAAAGAAATCCAACATAAGAGTACAGTATAATTTTTCCGAATTTTGGCCATATGCAAAACCATACCTGGTTGAGGAAGATTGAATATTTATTTTTTCACTTTGCTCAACAATGAACTCTGTGTTAATCAATTAATCAAAATAATGAACACCTGGTATCTCCTGTAAGTTACACATGTATCTATATTAATATCTATATAATATTTATTTCATATCATCGTTCATTTATTAAAAAATATTAATTATTGTATAACTAATATGTACAAACATACATTAATACATACATACATGCATGCATATAATATATATATACACATATATATATATATATTAATACATGCATATAAACATACATACATATATACATACACACACATACACACACACGCACATACACAAACATACACACATACATACATAGATACACACTCATATATTCTTATATATTATATATATAATACAACAACAAGAGGGTTTGATGAGAAATTTAATTCATATGACGATTATGCCCCTATTTAATATTTATATAATATTTGTTTTATATTTATTCTCACAATTAATATTTGTTAGTTTACTATTAATATATATATATATATAACAAGTTGTAGGTCTTTTGAGTAAACAACCTCTTCATTCTTTGGAATGAGGGTAAGACTGCGTACACTATACCCCCCGCAGACACCGCCATAGGCGGTATTATTGTGTACGATGATGATGATGATGACTTATTACTCAAAATTATATATATATATATATATATATATTAATGAGGCATCATTAATATCTATATAATATTTATTTCACCTCATCATTCATTTATAAAAAATTATTAATTATTGTATAATTAATATTTACATACATACATACATTAATACATAAGTCAATAAATACATATATATACGTATATACATGCATGCATATACATATACACACACACATACATACACGCATACATACATAGATATACTCATATATCATTATTTGTCATCAATTTAACATCGTCCTCACACATACGTACATACATACATATATACATACATACATACATACATACATACATACATACATACATATATATACGTGTATACACACATATATAGATATATACTCATATATTCTTATTTGTCATCAATTTAACATCGTACTCCAACACAATGAAATTGCCAAATATTATATTAAATTATATAAAATAAAAAATAAAATTAATTATTTATACATATATGTATGATTTATAATTTACTATTAATAATTATGTGATGTATATCATATACTCCCACCGTCCCATAAATTGTTAGCATTGTTAGGGAAGTTTGTTGAGCAAATTAATTCATTTGTCAATTATACCCCTACATTAATATTTATATAATATTTAATTCACCCCGTCATTATTCAATTATTAAAAATTATCAATTGTTGTATAGTTAATATGTGCATACACACACGCGCGCGTGCGCGCACACATACAGACACACACACACACACACACATATATATATATATATATATATATATATATATATATAAATCAACACAAACACACACATATACATACTCGTATATTATTATTTGTCATCAATCTAACATTGTCATGAAATGGCGAAATATTATATTTAATTTATGAAATAAAAAATATAATAAACTATTTATACAGATATGTATGATTTATACTTCACTATTAATCATTTTATGACATATAACATATACTCCCACCGTCACATAGGTTTGTTAACATCGTTGTTAGATACGGAGATTGAAAAAATAATTATGTTGAAGAAAAATTAAGAAAACGGGGGTAAACTTTGGAGCCATTATAAAAATAATATGTTATTTTAGGAAATGTTAACAATCTGTTGGAACATCCCAAAATAGAAAGTTATTGGGACGGAGAGTATCATATGTCATTCAGTGAGTAAACTTACAATACTGACGTCAATTAACTATGTTGTATGACTTATCAATCACATTTGTAATACATAGACATATTAAATAAATAAAAAAACAAATTAATAAATATTTTATATTTAGAGTGAATTATATACATCATGCATACATAATCACTTGTATTTACTTTACTTTCTAAGCATTAACATATTACAAATATTATTTAATTATGAAATGGGAAAAAATGTTTACTAACTTAATTTATTACTTCCTGCAAATTCAACATTACAAACATATCTCAATCACTCGTGCTCATATGCATAAGTAAATAAAAGATTCGTTTATAAGATAAAAACATAAATATATCATGTCCGCAAGGGTTGGATCAGTTGGTTAAAGAGGGGATAACTATCCTCTTGGTCACAGATTCGAATTCCACGGGAGGAGAATTTATGATTATGCCTCCTGAGTCAGAGTATGTCGCTTAAATGCGGTTTATCTTGGTTCACGTGGTTTGTATGCTATTGCGTGAACCTGTAGGGTTTCCCCAGTGCGCACCCGAAGGGTAGCGGCTGCGGGTTACCTACGATTAAAAATAAATATAAATATATCGTTAATAATTACGACGAAAACAGTTTCAATTAACACAATCTAAAGTATGTCCGTGTATTGCACGAGTTATAGAGTTAGTTTAATCAATTTAACCACAATTAAGAAAGAAAAAGACCGAAAATTTTGGACGATTATAAAATATTGCTCTTGTAAGTGAAAATTTGATCTTCTTTTAAGTGGAATAATAAACAAACAATAAATTTATATTTTCTAATTGTGTTTTTGCTAAATTATATTTTTAATTATTATTATTTCATTTTCATCTGAATTCTGCTCAGACTGTGTTGCGCCAGTCTTTGGATTGCTACTCTAATTCCTTGCTCAAATATATGTGTTTTTTTTGTTTTTTATAATTAAATGCGCACTAATATATTCAGAGTTGTTTAAATATACGTATTTTTTGTAATTAATTACTTATACATGCTAGAAGTTGAACTCTTGACCAAAGCCAGAGAGATAAAAACTTTACTACTCTATTTTGAATGAGAGTCGACCTTCTAACCCTATCCGTCATACCTTCTTTTCACCCTTTCCACCTATCTATATCTCCATCTCTTCTCTTTGGTTACTTTTTCTTCAATAAGATCGAGATTTGTTCCACAAAACTGGAAAAATCCATTACAATTCTTCACTTTAGTTTTCAGATCTACTAAGGTAAGAGTTTGGATTTTATAATAAAATTCAGTTTTTGGATTCAAAATCTCTGATCTAACAACATATGACAATTTGGTGTTATTTCAAGATTTTTGAATTTTGAATTTTTTTCGTATTGTTCTGTTTCAATTATTATTTGTGTGTTTGATTGTCTTGCTTTATGAGATATATCTCGCTTTGTGCGATGTGGTGGTTGTGTTAAAAATGAATTTGAAGGTGTATTGGGAGATCTGGATATCCCACATCAACAACACTTTCGGCAGGTCTATAGCTGGTGTCCGACAGGTAGATAGCTGAGGTGCGCTTGGAATGGTGGTGAAAATCACATCTGTTCATCTCTTACAACAAATATTTGTTCATAACACGAGGCCTGAGTCTTCTGAACATTGCATTATGAATGAAATTAATGTGAGGGTCAATTGTGAAACTACTGTTTTCGGGGGAGATGTATGCTGGATTGTCCAGGAAACCATTACCTTCATTTTTAATTTTCAGAATATTTGTATTCAGTTTGTTAAGCAATTTGGAAACAAAACGGCTAATTATTTAGCTCTATTTATTTTTCAACCTGATTGAATGATCAGTCGGGAGTTTGTCCCGATCGAGTCCCTTTTTAATTATTAATAAAATCTGCTTTAAATTTGACAAAAAAAAAAACTTTACTACTACATCAATCTTAAATCGGTAAATATATGTGTTTGGCTTACATTAAAAGGAAAAGCTTCTGAAAGAGTTTTGAGACAAAATAAGTAGCTTGAAATGTACAAATTATTTGGTGAGAATATCATTGTCCCATTCTTACGGTGTGTATCTTTTTGCCCCACTTGGGCTTACATGTTAGTCAACATTTACCAGCAGCCCAATCTGCAACGGGGCAAGGTAAAACAAGGAATCTATTACATCACTTTGAATACTACTAGTCGAGTCTCTTCAATTATATTTTTTCAAGATTCAAAAGAATCCATTTTGAATTATACAATACAAAAATAAAAGTACCACTTTAACCACTTATTATTTCAGTTCTCTTTTGAACAAAAGCAGTTTTTTTTTGGTAAATTTCAATGGCTACACTTGGTCATTGTTATAATTGAACCCTTGTATATTTGTTTAATATATACAATTGCCTGCTAATTTTCAGAAATATATTTTTGATAATTAAATGTTTTTATAATATAAAAATCCCCTGCTAATTAATAACGAAAAAAAAAATCTATGATAAGAAACACATTCTAGAACTCGTATATACCAATTATTTTGATCAATTACCAGATAATGTGTAAATAATCCAGAAAAAATAACAACCAGATAATATTACATATAAATATTTCCCTATTTCAATAATATTATATAAAATGGACGGTGAATAAAAAGAAACACATATATTATAAAAATAAATATAAAATGGTAGTCACATGCATTCGTGTTAGAAAATATTTCAAATTAAAGCAAAGTTCCCTTTTTTTCACCATATGATTCCCCATTAGTGTAGCATATTCTATAGTAGCTGGAGGTGTGTGACTACAAATTCAAATGTCTCGAGCTGGTCCCCCGTGCCTGTCTCTGCAATTCAACATAGTAATTAAGTTATAATTTCATGCACAAATAATTTTTAATTTACAACTTTTTATTTAAAAATAAGAACAAATATCAAATATTGGCATTTTTTTGAACGGGACGGTCCACATAACCCATAAGAATGGCTATTAGCAAATACAATACTAGATGAAAAAATGCAAAATGGCTATATTAATTGCTATAATTTGACATCAAAAATGTTTTTTTGTGTTATGATAAATATTCAATTCCAATTCAAGTTACATTTTGAAATCAAATAATTTCAAATTTAACTCATTTTTGTCTTTTCCTCCTATATCTTAATTAAAGTTTATCAATATATATGTGATTTATGAATATTTAATGATATTGCATGAATGCATAAAAGCATTCTTAATTTCAAATTTAGAACCAATAACATATATATAAAATTCTTAACAATTGCACCACTTATAGCATGTAGATTACATGATACTTGCTCAAACACACACTATGTCAGTGACACAGTGTCACAAAGATTGTTAATCTCGTAAGTTTTAATCACCGATTTTCACACTTTCATGTTAGATTTGCACCCTTTCTGTAGCTCAGCTCATTTAGTCAAAGTTTTGCTCAGAAGTTAGAGTAAGAGTATTTTAGTCCTGTAAGCAAGCTTTGGTCCTCTCTCCCATCTCATATGAACCTGTTTTTGGTTTTTTTGGATCTATATAAAGTAATGATTTTTTTATTTATATCATTTAATATTCATTATTTCATTTTTTTGACTAATATTAAAATCAGGTTTAAATTTTCTTAAAAACTGTTATAATAAAAAAAACTCACATAAAATAGACAGAGAAAGCTTTAAGTTTACGGTTAAACCTCAGTAAATTAATAACCTCGTTAAATTAATTATTTCATGTAACTCTGAGACGAGCCATTTATGCTAAATTAATAATTCGCTAAATTTATAAGATGATATTTTTTTTATTAATATATTTAAGTCCCATATAATATATAAATTAAAAATTAATATTACATCAAAATTATAGATTTATAGGATGCATTTTTATAGTAAGTCTCAATTGTAACCTGTTTCTTTTTAAAATTGATGTCGCCATATACTTTATCTTAAATCTTTCTTAATGCATTATGGAGCTCAGGAGCAAATTACGTAAGAAGACGTTTAGAAACTTGTATTTCATTTGAAATGAGTAATTTCAAATCATATAATTTAAGTTGTCATTTCAAATTCTCATGTTTATAGTAATATTTGAATATCCTGGATTTCAAATTAAATCCAAATCCAAATTACCAAACAGTTTATTTGATCAAATCCAAAATTTTAAATGAAATCTAGTTTTCCAAACGGGTCATAATGTAATTGTTTCTTTAAGGACATTTTTTCGTGAGACTTACTCAACTATGTTCTTAGTTAAATACTCCCTCCGTTCCTTTGATTATTATAAGCGCACTGTTTGCACGTATTTCGAGACTTCTATAAAGTATAGTTTCATAATATTTTTATTTTATTTTTTTTGAATAAAAGTTTAAACATGAAACTTTTATTCAGAAAAAAAAAATTTAAAAAATATTGTGGAGTTATACTTTAAAGGAGTATTGAAAAGCGTGCCGAAAAGTAATGTATAGAATTCAATGAGACAGAGGAAGTAATGTATTGTTGTGGTAAATAGGACAAGGCTGGTTTAGAAAAGATAGGTCCTGACTTGAACCATTTTGAAAACTTGAGGGAATTATGTAATTTAATTAAATAAGTGAATTATTTTAAGTATTCAATAGATAAAAATAAATTATTATTCTGAGAATTGTATATGTTATAAAATTTTAAGTAATATATCTCCATAAATTAATAAATTATTAATATATCGATAAATTAATAAATTATTAATTTATCGATATATTAATATTTCGATTAATTAATAATTTTTCATAATCACAAAGGTATTAATTTATCGATATTTTACTGTAGTTTAATTTTCATCTGAACTTTAAAATATATTTTAAGTAATAAAAAAGATTCAGGTATAAATCATACTGCTTTTTGTTTGGTGCGATTTTTATAAATACGGTATTATATAATAGTATGAGATTATTTTTAACAATACGTAAATTAAATATGCAAATAAATTTTAATTTTTATCAAAAAATTTAATATTCATATTACGAACATGTGTACCTGATTTGTCGTAATTTTAGATATTTTTAAAAAAAACACTGCACTCCACATTGTTCCCTTTTTTATTTTATATTTCATCAGCATATAATAAAATGTTAATTCGAAAATAGACCCAAAAACTTGCTAGATTTGCATGAAATTTCTTTACGAAACTGTACCTAAATAAGCTGGGATTAAAATAAAGAACCTGACATAATAGTACAAGGTTAGAATTAGAATGTAAAAAAAGAAGAAATAAAAGACAGTATTTTCAAACATGGGGCCCACCTAACTAAGCAAGCAGCACCCATGTGAATCAACTGAAATCTTCTCACTTAAGCAACTATGTAACCCCGAATTATACGTACACAACAAGCTGTATGTATCTATTCAATCCAATGTTGTTCTTGTTCCCACTGTAACGTTCGACTTCCTTGTCTTTGTCCCCTTTTTATGGTAAATAATTTCATTTTAATTAATTATTCTCCCCACCGTAATTAATTAATATTGCCACGTCAGACCAGCTTTCCTTTTAAACGTGATCTTTATTTTCGGCGTATTTCCTTAATTTTTACCACCCCACGTATTGTGTTTTGACACCGTCATAAGCCACCCAAAACGGTGACGTTTTTTTCCCGTTAGAACAGGCTTCTTCCATAAATTAACCACTTTTTATCTGAAAAAATCTACATCTACATAAATAATATGTAAACGGACCGTACAGTTACTCTTTTGTTTTTTTTATTTAATTATCATTTCGACTTCACTTCATTAAATAAACCACCCCAGTTTCTATAAAAATCCGCATGACTAAAATACATAAAAATAGGTTACAGAAACAATCTAGGTTAATTCTAATTTTTTATTTTCAATTTAAATTATTAAATTAAGTGTGTTTTAATTTTAGGGTGGAACCCATAATTTATCATAAATCCGAAACCGAAATCGCGATGAATCGAAAATTTTAACAAGATTTTGTCATAAATATCATTTTTCAACCGAAAATAAGAAGAAGTTTTATTTTAAACCCGACTAAATTCGCGACCATGGTTTTGTAATTCCGGAAACCTGACTAAACTCGCGACCGTTGTTTTGTGATCCGGATTTCACGATTTTGTATCATTATTGTAAGGGCAAATTATCGCTGCAAAGATTAATATTTCTTTTTCAGGAAGATTAAATTTTTTAATTTTTTTTGACAAAGTAAAAATTTAAATTTTCACAGAGGAAGAAAAAAATCCAAGAAAACCATCATAATCAAATAGATATAGCAAGCAAGTACCAGCTCACTCTCTCTCCCTCTCTCTCTCTGCTACATATAAAACACACAATCAGAAGAAGAGCCAAGGAGCGTCAGAATACATACATACATACATATAAACAACAAGAAAAACCCACACCCTTTAGTTTCTCATCTAATGTGCAGCTTTTACACTCTTACTTCACATTAATAATAATCTCTTTTTATAGAAATAAAACCCATCTTTAGTTTTTTAAAGAATTTATCCGATCTGATCTCAAACCCCATTCTTGTATAAAATCAAAAGATTGGATTTTTAGTGGGTTCCTGATTTTTGGGTTAGCAACTCAACTTGGGTTTTGTTTATTATGTTGTTTTGTTAGTGGGTTTGTTTTTTCACTGCTTTTTATGTTTTGTATGTAATCATTGTTTTTTTTGTATGTATATTTGTTATATAGGAGGAAGATTATGTTCACTGAAGGCCTTGACAAGTCTGCTTTGCGTTGGGTTAAAGAGGTTTGTTTGTCTACTTGCCATTTGTACTAGGTTTCTGATATATGTATATATGTTTGTATATGTGTGTGTATATGTGTTTATGAATGTATTTTGTGGTTAGATGGGTTTGTGAAATTTGGACTAATTTTAAGATTGGAATGTTTGATGTGGACATGTTTAGTTGGTTGCTTTAGGTGAATTTTTTCGACTGGTGGGAGGATTTGAGTTTTCGAGTTTTTGGTCTTGGATAATTATGTATGAGTTGTGTGTGTGTGTAATTTATGTTTTAATGCTTATGTGTTGTGTGGTTTATGGATTTTTGAATGTTTGATGTGGACTTGTTTAATTGGTTGCTTTAGGTGAATTTTTCGATTAGTGGGAGGATTCGAGTTTCTGGTCTTGAATAATGATATTTGAGTTTAAATGTGTAAGTGTGTGTGTAATATGTGTTTTATGCTTATGTGTTGTATGGTTGATGGATTTTTGGCATTTGGTGCAATTTTATGAATTGTGTGGAATTATGTGATTTATGTGAATTTGTCAGCTAGTGGAGTATTTTTGAATTGTAATATTTGAATTTGAACTTGAATATAGGGTTCTGTGAGAAACAAGAAAGAAGTTCCAATGTCGATGTCTAGTCAAAGACCTAGAATAGATCCTGTTTCTAGTGTTAGAGGTGGAAGTAGAGGTTTTGGGTTGCCTCCAACTTCGAAATTTCGGAGTGGGCATTTACCGGATATGATTCCAGTTTCAAGAACTATTCCGCGGAGTCAGTATGATGATAGTAGATCGGAATCAGAGAATGATATGAGTACGGATTCGGAGGAGGAGGTTTATGGAGGGAGGTATTCTTTAGATTCGTCACCGCAGGATGATAGAGTGACTAAGAGTTCAGCAACTAGAAGGTATTCTAATCCTGTTGAAAGGAGGGCTCAGTATGGTAGTGATAGTATGTATTCAGAGGATATTAGTTCGTCTAGAGAAACGGTTGGTAGAGGGCGTGGGGTGGTGGTAGATAGACTGATGAAGGGTGCAAATAGGTACCCTGTTGGAAGCAATGGTTATACAGAGGAGGAATCATCGGATTCTGCTGCTAGCTCGGAGTTCTCGTCCACTGTGCGAAGGAGTGATATAGGGTTGCCTGGTAGCAAGGCATATCTGTCAGAGGGATATGCTTCTAGCGTGCCTTCATGGATAAATAAGCAATCTGCTTCCAACAAGGTATATTCTGTTTGGTTTGAATGTTTACATATACCCCATTAAGGACACACCTCTAAACTTTGTTATCTGATAGTAGGTTAGCATTATCTCTATCTTAACACCCACTTTTCCTTAAATCATTTGAAAAATAACACCATTGTAGGGTTTTTATATTTTGTAACTTTTGGTGTGAGATAAAATGCCATGTTTGGTGACATGAGTATTGGTGAGAACATTTGTTTGCATTATTTAAAACGAAAGGAGGCAGGAATATAGTTTGATTTATTCTAAAGAGTTAATTGCATATTGGTGCCTATAGTTTACTTGATGCAATAAATAGGTTCCCTTTTTCCCAAAAAAATGTGGCTGTAGTTTAAAATCACTTTTCAGTTTAGGGTGACCATTAAGCTTTTCCTAACAGAACTAGTAGAAGCAGGGGTATCTTGGGTATTCAATCTACTTAATCTTGTACATATTGTTCATTTACATCAAATCGAGGACGAGGTTTTGTCAAGGATGGTTTTTTCCATTGGCTTCGTGCAGAGTATATAGGAGACCATGTTTTCTCCATTGGTTTTCTCTATTATCAAGCTGCTTGTATCTTTCTCGAGACCATGTTTCCAACTGTTACTTTTATCCAAATGTCCTCAATATCAAAGTGGTATATAGGATCTGTCAGAACCACCGTACTTCTACAAGAGGATGGATATTAGAAATCAATTCAGTTATATCCAAGATGCGAACACTTAGAGGCCTTTTTCCAATTAATGTACAAAGGAGACTTATGCCACATATCAAAAGACCAACCTTTTCACCCATGACTTCAACTACCATATGATTGAGTTCTATCACACTCAATCTATTTAATTTACACCAGTCTATATATAAGCCAATTTCCATACAACAAATTGTCCTAAATTGATTGAAATCCTCACCAGAGCACAGCCAGACACTACAAATCGAAGAAGAATAGTGTATTCAAAATCTTTTAAAAGGCCTAACATTGACAATATAATTGACCCAAGGTCTAATACAATAGTTGAGGAATTGAAACCCTAAAATAGACATGAGTATGCTACATTAAACATACATCTGAGATACTAGTTAAGGCCAAATTCAATAATTATTATTTACGAGAAAGTCATAAAATTGCATGTATGTACTTACAGGGATAGTTAGGGTGTCCTTTTTGACCAAAAGCATAAACATTCTTCTGCTTCGCACAATCCAATCCATGTATTAGAGAATTTAAATTTTTCACGTAGTGGGAAGAAGAGACAGAGATGGCGGATGTTGAGAGTAAGATGCAGATGGGGAAGTACCGAGAGTAGATATAACGATATGTTTTATTTTAAGCCTTTAACTCAAATGCACGTACTTTTTAATCTGAATTCTTTTCAGTTAAAAAAATTAACAGAGCTTGATGGTAGGCACCAAATTAAATAAATAGAATATAAACCACAGCCACCTTTTAATATTTTGGAAAACTATAGCCAAGGATTTTTTGTATCAGGTTATGGCCACCAAAATGCAATTACCTCTTTCCTGAATAATTTCTTAAATATATCAGCTCTGTGTAGGCTCTTCAGTTGTCTCATGATCAAGATATATCAGTATATCACGAATATTTGTATGTTTCAGATATGGATGCATTTGTTATGGCATTTGAGTAATTATCAGCACACTCTGTAAAATTGCAGGACTAAGTTTGTTGATCTGTTAAGATATTTAAGTAATCTTCTCTATCAGAAGTATGGCTTATGGAAATAAAGTTGTAATACTGTTTATTTGTTTTGGAGTTGTGTACTTATACATGCACTTGTGAAGCATAAGCATTTTTTACTGCCAAATTTCAGCAGTTTAACATGAAAATTTTGCAGCATATTAATAAAAAAAATTTGCAGAATGAGAAGCTTTCTGATGATGATAATCCCAGCGCACCTCCATTTTCTGATGCTGGCGGGGAAATCAAGCAAGAGCAGATACCTGCCTCCACTAGACTGAATGGCATGCCTCCTGCAGCAGCAGCAGCAGCAGATGGTTTTGAAAGAAATACTACAACTGCCCGTTTACAGAATTATATCCGACAGGAGACTCCTAAAACGTCTGTTAGGTTTGTAGTTTCTCTCAAAATCAATATTGAAAGAGGTTAACAATGGGAAACCTTATAATAAGCTTTTGGATATATGTATATCTTTAAGTTCATGTAGTTAAAAGTTGTATGAATATATTACTTGTGTTTTCAATATAGGGTTGCAGCAAGTGCAGAAAAATGTGTGCCCTCAAGTTCATTCCCTGCCCGGCTTCCTACATATCATGCGAGGTATATTTTCTTATATATGATTCAAGTTCTGCAGTTTACTAGTTTGGTGCAAAGAAATTTACCTTCCTTTTATTGTTTTTTTTATAAATTCTGTAAGGTTTATGCTCAATAAAAAAGATATTGTTCGTATGCAGTGCACTAGGTCCGTGGCATGCTGTAATTGCATATGATGCATGTGTTCGACTATGTCTTCATGCTTGGGCAAAGGGTTGCATGGAAGCACCAATGTTTCTTGAGAATGAATGTGCACTGTTGAGAAATACATTTGGGTATACGCCTTTCATTTTTTTATTTTCGGCTATGCTGTTGTGTCTGACAAAGCTATATTTGCAATGTTTCTATGTTCATCTGGAAGTTCATGACAATAGTTTGATTTATGTATTTCCTTTCAATTTCATGAATTACTATTGTGATTTGTGAATATTGTTTATTTTTAATTTATATATCTGAACTTTTTGTATTCTAATGTTTCACATCCAGATTACAGCAAGTCCTACTGCAGTCAGAGGAGGAATTGTTGTTGTCAAAACGTTCTTCCGAACTAGCTGGTGAAGGAGCTATTCCCAAACCCAAGAAAATGGTCGGAAAGATGAAGGTGCAAGGTAAAGTAGTTGGAGCATGTGGATTGGATTTATTTTTGATTTGCTATGTGCTCAAGTAATGGACCGTCTTCGTTGTGCAGTTCGCAAGGTAAAAATGTCGCTGGACCCACCTACAGGATGCAGTTTTTCAAATGTGAAAGCACCAAAGATAAAGCTTGAAGTTATAAAAGACCGCTTCTCCAATTTCCAATCAACGGTCTCTTCTGGATGGCAAGCAGTTCGAAGTGTTCATTTTGCACCCCGAGTATCTGAAAATGGTTCTTTTTCACGTCAAAGCTTAGCATATGTGCAGGCCAGCACACAATATCTTAAACAAGTATCTGGACTTCTAAAAACTGGTGTAGCAACTTTAAGGAGCAGTCCATCTTCTTATGATGTTCAAGGTATGTGGTTACCAACTAAGTTACCCGAACTCGGGTACGGGTGTCAGATACGGGTGCAGATCCAAATGCCCGACTCTTAGTTTTTAAAAAATTAGGATTCCTGGATATGAATCCAAAATTGGACACGGGTGCGGGGATTCGGCATATAACCTTCACATAAGTGAATTTTTACCAGCTTTTTATACATTACATTTGTAAATTCATGTCTTCTACGGTTCTACCATATAAATTAAACATATACATAATAGTTTATCTGATATTTATAATATAAATCAAAAAGGATAACATGAAAATGATAATTCATAGACATCCTTCTTTATAATAAGAAGATTAGGTTGTTGTGAGGCCTCGTAAATCATATTGAACTAGATTTTTTAAGGTCAAAGTGTCTGATTTCCATCTGAAGGATCCGACACAGATCCCATACGCACACCCATGTCATGTCCGATGGACACGGGTGTACGGGCAAAATTGAAGAGTATGGGTAACTAAGGTTACCAATTCAGTTGTGGCATGCATTTTATTTTTTCCTTAAAAATAATCTACTATCCAAACTGTATATACCAAGATGGCAAATTTGTTCCATCTTATTGCAGGTTCATGTCTGTTAACCACATCTATATTTCCCTCCAATTTAATCTTTCATTATTGATGAGTCTTTGGGGCACTTCTGTGCAACTTAGTTGTGTCAACTTACTGTTGTAACGTTCTTGAAGTTTTGACCACGGGATTAACCAAATAAAATGTAACATCAAACCTCTGTGTTTTTTGTGTCAGAAACATACTCCAGTTTGTTGAGACTCAAAAGTTCAGCTGAAGAGGATGCCATTAGGATGCAACCTGGGTCCGGTGAAACACATGTATTGTAAGTAGAATTTCTGCTATAAACATCTCTTTCTAGCTTTATCTAGCAGCATGAACTAAACCCTAATGATCTTGCAGTTTCCCAGATAGTCTAGGAGACGATTTGATTGTTGAAGTCCAGGATTCCAAGGGAAAATATTATGGCCGCGTTGTGGCACAAGTTGCTGCCATCTCCGAAGACCCGGTGAATTTCTTCCCTACATTCAAATATTGATTTGAACTTAATATTTTGATATATATATATATATGGCTACTTGTGACTTATATCAAATATTCTATGCAGGGTGACAAGCTTCGTTGGTGGTCTATCTATCGTGAGCCAGAACACGAGCTTGTTGGAAAATTACAGCTCTTCATAAATTACTCAACTACTTTAGATGAGAATAGTCATCTTAAGGTAAGGCAGTTTTCTGGCTTCTTAAAGATACAAATGTGCACAAATTGAATTTGATTGCCTGTTAGTAGCTGAAATTAGCTTGTTTTTTTGTACCTGTTTTGAGTAAAGTTAATGTAAATTCCAATGCTACTACTCATATTTTACAACCGAGATAAATTTCTAGATCTGTCTCTTGGATGGACAAAGAATATGACCAGTATAATCACACTTGACATGATGAGAAAAATGAAACGAATAGAATATTTATGATTGTTGATTTTCTCTTTGTTCTTTTTGTACAAGTACAAAACACCTACTGAAGTTTTGGAACCACAGTTCTATAGTTGCTAAAGTTTTGGGCAGTATGGGGTGATTATTATAATATACTTTATATATCGTACCTCTCATGGTTTCCTCTAAGGATAAGATGGGCATACCAACCTAAGAACTCATTCTTCGTTACTGCTGGTATGTAGGATTAAATTTAATGCCTCTTTTTGTTGATTATGTCAAATAATTTTCTTTTTGAAAATTTGAGTTTTATTATTGCATCAGGAAGACTTGCTTTAAATGTGGGTTATGCATTCTACAATTAATCGCATCGTCAATAAAATTTAAAACATTTTTTGTTTGGATCTAGTGTGGCTCTGTTGCTGAGACGGTAGCATATGATCTAGTACTGGAGGTTGCGATGAGAGATCAACATTTTCAGCAGAGGAATTTAGTTATCCATGGTCCATGGAAGTGGTTACTCACCGAATTTGCATCATATTTTGGAGTTTCTGACGCATACACTAAACTGAGGTACACGTATGCTGCTTGTTTTTTTTTTCTTAGAGTGTTTATTAGAGCAACTCTCCGAAGCAGTTTCTGACAATTAGACCTCTATAATACGTGTTTCAGGTACCTCTCTTATGTGATGGACGTTGCTACTCCAACCGCAGACTGCCTTACTCTTGTGTATGATTTATTAATGCCCGTGGTAATGAAGGGAAACTGTAAGAGTACCCTAAGTCATCAAGAGGTAATTCATTCTGCATGCAAATACTTTTATAGCAGTGTGATTTTTAATCTTGTTATAGTGCAGACCTCAGTGTGCCGGTTATAAATTCCTCTGATGTTGCATCTGAATGCACTACGTTCTTAACAAAATGCCAAGCACTTGTAAGTTATTTAATTTTTCACGTGATATATGTGTTTGCCAGAACCGTATCCTAGGAGAAATTGAGGATCAACTTGAACAAGTTTTTGCCCTTGCTTTTGAGAATTACAAGTCTTTAGATGAGTCAACACCATCAGGGATGATGGATGTTTTCAGGCCCGCGACAGGGTGTGCAGCACCGGCGTTGGAGCCAGCAGTTAAATTGTATAAACTTCTACATGATATACTATCCCCTGAAGCACAGAACAAATTATACAGCTACTTTCAGGTTCAAGAAACTACACATATACAATATAAATAATTGAATTTTTGTTGATAGGTGCCAGTTCTTCAGTTATTAAGCTTTTAAACATATTCAGGCTGCTGCGAAAAAGAGAAGTAGAAGGCATTTGACAGATACAGACGAGTATGTCAGTGGCAACAATGAAGGCTTGCTGGTTGATGTTGTTACCATCACAACTGCATATCAGAAAATGAAATCTCTTTGTACGAACATCAGGAATGAGATTTTCACTGATATAGATATCCACAATCAACATATACTTCCTAGGTAACATATATTCTCTTCACTTTACTTCCAGTGAATGTTTAAGTTGAATAAATCTTTTATGTTGACCAGACCTTTACTATATATCTGGAAGTTCATTGCCTTCTTTTAGTTATTAGCACCTAAGAAGCACGAGTGCGGGTGTGGCACTGTGGGTGCGTAGTACGGGGATACGTAAATTCGGCAAATTTGAAAATATGGGGATTCGGGTGCGGCGGGATACGTTATAATAAAATATTATTTTAAATATATATCATATAACTTTGATAAATTTTATTCATAAAATATTTTTTTCATTGAATTTAATTTACATTCTACTCAAATTAATAAGTAGAGATTCTTTTATAATTCCAAATTCAGTTTAATCCTTCCAATTTCACAAAAGCTCACCGAACTCAGGTCCACTCAGTTTATCAATATAATAGATTATAATAAATAGGGATGAGTGCAATGCAGCCCAGCTCATGTGACCTTTACTTTATTACTACTTTCACCTTCTAAAAAATATTAAACGTATACATACATGGCAAACCTATACACACATTTGTATATCCAAAGTAAATGAAGTTGTGATGCTGCCGGAGCTGTGACGGCGAACGGCAGTGACGATGAAGGAAGAAACTGGTCGCCTCCCCACTCCTCTCCTCTCTTCTCAACCGTGATTTGTTTAATCGAAAGTCAACAAAAAATTACTAATTATGCCCTTTCTGCACCCCAGCGAATCCCATCTGTCAAAATACGGGGACACACTGTGTGGCGCACCCCGTACGAATCTTGCCGCACCCTCTAACGTACCCGTACCCCACACGCACTTTGTGCGCAGTTCTCCAGGGGGGTGGCGCACCCCTGCTTCCTAGATTAACACTTATTTTAATGTTTTAGAAGGTGATACAATAACTTATATTACAAGTATTTGCAGATAAGATTAGCATTGATTACATAGTTATGTTGACCCTGCAAAGTTGATTTAGTGTTTTTCCTGTGGATACTAAAATTCTCTATTTCTTTTATGTAGTTTTATAGACCTGCCCAATCTGTCGACAGCTATATATAGTGCAGAGCTATGCAATAGACTGCGATCGTTTCTCATTGCATGTCCACCATCAGGCCCTTCACCTCATGTAACCGAACTTGTCATTGCAACAGCAGATTTTCAAAGGGATCTTTCTAGCTGGAGTATCAAGTAAAATAATGTTTGCATCTCTATTCCAAACATTAATATATGTACAACATGCTACTAATTTTCTTGTTTTTTGCCAGTCCTGTCAAAGGCGGAGTTGATGCAAAAGAACTTTTTCATTTGTACATCATGCTCTGGATCCAAGATAAGCGACTTGCTTTGTTGGAGGCATGCAAGTTAGACAAGGTACGTTTGCTAGCAATAATCTTGTATGTACTAGTTCCAATTCATTACAATGTTTATAAAAAAATAGTTTCATTGTGTATCTTTTCTGATGCATAAAGCAGCCGTTATCTTGTCAAGGTTTTAATTTTAAAGTAATAAAGGATAGGAAGCCTTCGAAAGTCTCATCTTGTGAAGTGTTTCTATCCTACATGTGTATTTATAATGAAAAGGTATTTACTTGTAGGTTAAATGGTCTGGAGTCAGGACGCAATACTCAACAACTCCATTTGTTGATGAAATGTATGATCGTTTGCAAGAGATCCTAAATGATTATGGTATCATTATTAGTCGCTGGCCTGAATATACTTTTGCGTTGGAGAATGTAAGTCATCAGACTTTCTTAACCATATACTGTTGCTCAGTGGTCGTGCATAGTATTAAAGGAGTATTGGCTTCAATCTGCATCTTTTATTTTGTATCTCTTTTCATTCTGCCACACTCTGATTTTGTATATACTAACCTTGGCAATCTAAATATTAGTCATCCAAGAACAATTATCTAATAGGAACCAAGTATGAAGTCTAGTTTTTGCTGTTATATGAAACAAGCTAGTAATCTTTCTTTCTTGATAGGTGCAAATGTGTAACAAAAACAGTAAAATAAAGAAGAAAAGTGCTAAAATTTGTTCTTTAACAGATGCCTGATTATTTGTTATATGCAAAAAACAGGCTATTGCTGATATTGAGAAGGCAGTTGTGGAAGCCTTGGACAAACAGTATGCAGATGTTGTATCACCATTAAAAGAGAACATGGCTCCCAAGAAATTTGGCTTCAAATATGTGCAGAAGCTAGCTAAACGATCTGTAGGTCTTTATGTGGTCCCGGAAGAGGTACATTTACTTGGCCAAAAGCTCACACACCATATATTGTACGTATAGATGTGATGGTATGTGTGTGTGTTCACCTGACCTCAACTTCGGTCTTTCATGCAGCTTGGCATTCTGTTAAACTCAATGAAGAGGATGCTTGATGTTCTCCGCCCAAAGGTTGAGCATCAACTGAAGTCATGGGGTTCATGCATACCTGATGGAGGAAACACAGCCCCTGGAGAGCGTTTGAGTGAAGTGACGGTGATGCTTCGATCAAAGTTTAGGACTTACTTGCAAGCTGTTGTAGAAAAGCTTGCAGAAAACGTGAGTATCTTTTAAATTCTACTGTTGTTCTAATATGTCATCAGTGCAATTTGCCAAGATCCAGTATATCCAATCAGTTCAATTTTCCCAATGCCAAGATCCAATATATTGGATCAGTACATTTTTCCCAATGCCAAGATCCAGTATATCAGATTACTATATCCATCTGCCAAAGAAGTTCAATAATAGCTGTTTTCTTAATTGAACCGGTAATCTTTTATCATGCTAAAAAGAATTGATTGATCCAAGTTTAGGCTTATTTGCATGTTGTGGAAAAACTTGAAGAAAATCTGAGTATCTCTTGTAGAAAAGCTGAAAGAGAATTGAATTATCTTTTTTAATTCAACTGTCATCCTAATCTGTCATCAGTGCAATTTGCCTAGATCCAATATATTAGACTGCTCTATCATCTGCTGAAATAGCTTGATCCATGGTTGTTTTCTTAATTGAACCGGTAATCTATTTTTGGGGTAATTAGAATTAATAAGTCTTGAACACGTAATTGAAGGATGTCATTGGTATATAATTAATTTATACATCATAGTTAATTTAACTATCGCCTTGTGTACATGCTACACAATGTTTGTATACTATCTAGAATTTAACTCATTTGTTAATATATATATATATATATATTTTGAACTATTTGGATGTATTGTATTGTTTTGCTTGTCATTGTTGCAGTTACTGGCTATGTGTAGCCTTAATTTTTATTATCTCTAGTTATATGCTTATATCACAATCCATATCTTTTTGTTGATTTTTGTATTGACCTAAATCTGTTCCGCATGTTGCATGTTCTCAGACAAGGTTACAGAATGGTACAAAACTGAAAAAGATTCTTCAGGATTCAAAGGAAAGTGTGGGTGAAGCAGACATAAGAAGCCGCATGCATCAACTGATTGAGCAGCTTTCAAATACTATAAATCACCTTCATAATATTTTTGAAACACATGTATTTGTTGCTATATGTCGGGGATACTGGGATCGGATGGGGCAGGTAGAAAATCACATCTTAAGTTTCTAACTAGCAGTCCCGCACAATAATTTTACTCATTTGAGGTCTGTGCTGCTACAGGATGTACTAAGTTTCCTAGAGAACAGGAAAGAGAATAGGTCTTGGTACAAGGGTTCCCGCACTGCAGTTTCTGTAAGTAGCAGTTTGCTCTTTATTTTTCTGTTAAATTTCAAGTTCTATTTACAACTACATCATCAAAAATATGGAATTCATTTTTGTAGAGTTTTAAGTGTGCAAGTGCTAGTTAGAAGATTATAATCTGGATATTAAACGGTCTTATTTCCCGTTGGGTTGTTAGCTTGGTATCTTACTTCAAATACAAGGAAACAAGTAGAGATTCTGATTTTCTTTTACTAGTTACATATATATATTTGTAATAGGGGAGGGAAGGTGAGGAATCCCATGACCTTTGTCATGGAGGAGTGTGTTTTCCTCTAGGCTAATATTGCGATCTTTGTTACTGATTGTATTATATATATAGGTACTTTTCGTAAATCAGGTTTTTAAAACTTGTTTAACCCCCTTAAAAGTATTTTCTTTAGAAATAAATTCCCATTCACTCTGCTACCAATTTTTTACTCCTTTTGATGTGTCATATATATCTTACCTTTCTCATTCTCACAATAGCACATTGTATAAGTGCAAACCTCATGTATTTTGAACTTGAAACATGCTGAACCTAAATCCTAAGCTAGTAGGTCTTCAAGTTTCTAAAGTTTTGGATAAAGTATGCATCTTTAGGTATTAGTGTCTACAAGCTCTGTATATTTGTATATTTGTTAATGAAGTTGTATATTAGATCTTGTTAAATTTATTGCAGGATAATATGCATATCTGTATGCTGGTCATGGTGTGTGAATATAGCACATAACATTAAACTATATGTAAGAACTTGTGATGGGTGAGATATTGCGACTTGCATATGATTAACATTGACAATGCATAATCCCTATGTGCCCTTGCATTTATATCTCTGCATAAAGTGGTTCCCCATTCTCCATATAGCTCGACCATTTATATTCAATTTGCAAATATGTGTGTATGTGCGTGTGTGTGTGTGAGAGAGAGAGGGGGAGAGCGGAGAGTGGAGAACGGATTCTAAATACTTTTAGATATTTGCTTGGAATTATCAGTTTGTTAGGCACGCTATGTTTATTAGTGTTCAAGTAAGTATTGACTGTCATACCATGTCTGAGTGTACATAAGATGCATGCATTTAGATATGTGCTTGGAATTATCAGTTTGATAGGCACGCTATGTTTACTAGTGTCCAAGTATCGACTATCATACCAAGTCTGAGTGTACATAAGATGCATGCATAAATATTCTGAGGACCACTCTCTTTTATAATTCTCTACTTCTATTTTATTAAATCTGTTCTGTAACTGTGGACATATCGTATATTAATTTGACTATATTATACATAATATATTGTGTATTAACTAGACTATACCATAGAGGGCCGAAAATTGAGTCTTTCTGCAAAAGTCCACACGCCTTTCTGCATTTTGTACTTTACCTCTGTGATTTAACAGTTTTCTCTTGGTGGCAGATCCTAGATGATACTTTTGCATCTCAGTTGCAGCAGCTGCTGGGCAATGCCCTTCAAGAGAAAGACCTAGAGCCTCCTAGATCAATTATCGAAGTCCGCTCTATGCTATGCAAAGATACCTCCAGTCAGAAGGGAAATACTTACTATTATTAGCAAGAGTCTTTTATGTTGTAAATAGTAGATATACTGGAGGCTGGGACGACATGTCCTGATAGAAGTTTTCCGGGTGCAAGAAGTTACTAGGTCATCCCCACCATTGACGCTGGCTTGTTGAAAAGATGACCATAAAGAGCCATGCCATCTCTGGTTGCCGGCTATTGAAATTTTGTCCAAAGATAGAAACTTCAAGTTCTCAGTTTCACTAAAAGCCCATATTTTTTTTGTATCTAAATTTCCATATAGAAGCTAGTTCGTTGACACTCAATGCTTATATACATATATTATGACGATTATTTAGTCTCTGGTTATATAGACTTGTAGTATTTTGTGGATGTTACTAGTTGATACAAGTAATATTACTAATAAATATTGATAGTCGAAAAGGTAGAAATCTCTCGTCGTCTTGGTGCTTGCAAATGTGATCGAAGAAAGGCGCTGGTGATTTCTGAAACAAAATCTTTAGAGCTGACATAATTTGTTTTAAATTTCTCCTTTTTCTGTTCATAGATGCTAAACACCCATTTTCTATTGGCAGATCGTTTGACAAATCTCCCACCCTCCAAATACAATCAGTATTAGAATAACTATACTTTGCTAGATAATATAATGAGCTACCCAGAGTAGGCCTACTCTGTTCGTAGATCGTTTGACAAAACTAAAATAAATGTTTACGTAAGCTTGCAACTACAGCATGCATTATATGAAGTAGAATAACTGTTCCATGTAAAACTAATACATGTAATTTCCATTTTTTGATCTCTACCTTGCTGGAAATTAGTTGAACCCAAAGAGCACTCTAGCCATCCTAAAAGGAGATGCTGTGAAGAATTACAACACCCTCTTACTCTTCCACCACGCCTCGTCGTCCTACATACCTTTGTGATGTTTGTTCTCGTCCTTTAAATTTCGCGTATACGTGCAATACTAGTTAAAATGATGTATTTGTACGTGTTTTGTGCTTTTGAACTAAGAGGGCTTCATCATGAAGGTCATCAGGGGCACACGCTAACATTGTTCAAGAGGGAAACGTTGTTTAAGTGTGATGCTTGTTGGAGAGGAAACGAGAGACTCTTCATATGTCTGCATGACCTGTGAGTTCTGGATGTCGGAATTTAAGAAGTTAAGTCCTCACATTTTTTAAGGATCCACGAATTATTCGGAAGTCGATAAGTGATCGTAAGAGATCGAGAAGATTTTTGACTTATTAGGGAGTACAGACGAATATAAAGTCAGTTTGTCAAACTACCAACTCCAAGGGAGTGCCTATTGATGGCTGATGGAGAAAAGACGTATTGAAAGCAACAAGGAAGGAGCTGTCCAAACATACACTTGAAAAACTTTTAAGGAGTCATTTCGGGACAAATACTTTACTAAAACGATTCAGGTTAAGTTGGAGCGTGATTTTATAAGGTTGGAGTAAGGAGAAAAGCAAACTATCTCATATTATGAAGCTGAATTTGCCCGTTTAGCCAAGCATGCGCCATCTTTGGTTACAAACGAGGTTAGTAGGGCACGTGGGTTTGAAGAGGGGCTACGAAGTGAGATAAGGAGGCATGTGTCGGCATTTGAACTAAGTAGTTACAAGATGGTGTTGAACAAGCTTTTAGTAGTGGAGAGAGGATTAATAGTAGAGGACGAAAGAAAAGATTTTGAGTCTAAGAAAAAAGCTGAGCCTACAAGTGGATTTAATGAGAATGGATCATCGAGGAAGTTTAATAATCGCGGAAATTTTAATCGACGCGATTCAGAAGCTAAGCTTTCTTGTTCTAGATGTAGAAGGAGTCACTTGGATAAGGATTGTCGCTGGAATACTGTAGTCTGCTTTAGTTGTGGGGAGTATGGACATAAGATTGCAGAGTGTCTAAAACGCGATACTCCAAAGGACAAGGGCAGTAGGAACATTGGCACTCTAGCCGCGCTTGGACCAAACTATGGACGTGTGTTTAAATTTCCCACAGAGCCAAACACAAATTAAGGTACAAAATTATTTTTATCATGTCTGGTTCCTAAATGAATATGTTATGTGACTTTTTGAAATTTGTATATTTTTATGTATTTTTAAATTTGGGGACCAAATTTTTTTAAGGTGGGTAGAATGTAATCACCAGTATTTTTCTTTGTTTAAAATATATTTATATGACTTAAGTTAATAGTAGTTGTAAATATAAATATTTTATAATTTGAATGGGTCCATATACATACGTGAAAGATTTTAGGGGTCGTTTGGTTCTTTGGGTGGTATCGGGTTGGAATCAGGAATCGGGTTAAGCTGGTACCTGTTTGGTTCAAAATAGGATGAGAATATATCTCGTTGATAAACTAATTGGAATCAAGAATCAAAAGACATTTAATTATTATTTTTTGTTAATTAATTATTTTAATATTAAAATCTAAAATTATACACGATCACTTGACAATCATAATTAGTAAGGCTAAAAATATAATTTTTTTGAAAAACATCTAAGGCTAAAGATATTTTTACAAATATACTATAATTTTTTAAAAAAATTGCAAAAATACTTTTTTATTTTAAAAAATGCTATTTTCCAATTTTTTTACGAAAATACTGTTTAATGCACTTGATTCAATTAGATGCAATTTTCGACGAATTTATGCCACTCCATGTAACCTCAAATATAACCAAAAAAAATTGATTCAACTAATTGTATGTCTGCTTGATTTTGGTTGATTCTATATTTTTGCCAAAAAAATTAGAAGATAGTACAATTGCTAAAAGAAATAAATAAAAAAAGCTAGTATTTTTGATAATTTTTCTTACTAAAATATGAGTTTATAAATATTTTTACGTAGTATTTAAAAAAATTAAATATACATTCACATTTTATATTCATCAATATTAAAACTAGAGCTAAAAAAAGAATTATACTTTAGTTAAAAAGAAAGACTAGAGAAAATAATGAAAACGATACCCAAAAATTTGATTTAACTCATACTCAGCTATTCACATGGGTTTCTAAACCCCATACCTCATGGGTTTCAGGAATGAGTTTGAAAACAAAAAAAAATTAACCAAACACATGGTATGGGTTTTATCCATTCCAACCCCATACCTCATACCCAGATTTATTAAAACAAACACCCCCTTAAAGATATAGATTTGAATAATACATTCCTTATGTTCTAAAATATCTTTAAAATAATTATATACTATTTTATATGTTTACATGCATATTTTAGTTGGTAAAAAAAATACGGTACTCAGAGATAAGATATGGGTCATTTTACAATAGTGGGTGATAACTAATCGTCATATTAGAGTGCACTACGTCAAATGTACTCCTCATTCTCTATGTTTTCGTCTAACTTTCTTTTAAAATGTGTTTTCTTACCTTTCTATACTCACTTTAATATATTTAATTTATATAGATGTCAAGTTCTTTCAAATGCTTGCATACTTGCTGATTTGATATAATACGTGATTTATACATGCAATTAGATATTGATATTTGTGTTGGGTATAATTAACACTACGCACAACAATATGACGCTTATATTAATCAGAATTAACAAGAATAGGCAATAACCAATTAACCAAATAAAACACGAAGGCAAACAACAAGATAAATCAGTAACTGGATTGACAAAGAGTGGATAGAACACTTAGCTCTAACAGAAGCTTTAACAAATCTGAAAGAACTATGAACAGCCGAGGCGCCTAGCCTTCGAGAAGTCTAGACTGTTCTTGAAGAGATTATTGCCCCACTTACGCTGTGTTGGGTTGCAGCAATATCATTTCAAGGATACAACATCACAGAAACTTCGTCCACATACATGTAGCACTCAACATCAACCAGTACCTCAGTTCGCCCAGAAAAACTATGATAATCTGTATGTTATGGAGGAGAGAAAAAGAGAGAGATAACATCTTGGGTTTCACTCGTATGTGAGACGTTTAGTTTTGTATATAATACAAACATGAAACGTAACTGAATATATTACATTAATTAAAATAAATATTCTGACTTAAATTGCATTTAATGGAATATTTCCAGAATCGGAAACGTAACAATCAGTATCAGTCAAATCCTGATTCTGACAGCCACAACAAATCCTGATCCAAGGCTGATCAATATTTATTCCATCAAATCAGAGTTTATAATTCCTGGTTAACAAGTACTGATATTCTGTTACACAGATTCAATATTCAGATTAAAACAATATAACAAGTCAGGTCGCCTCGCGTACGCGAGACACCGAGACATTCGTCCGTCGACCCGACGCGTGGCGCAGTGTGGCGAGGCGTTGGCGACACGCGCGAGGCACACAATAAAACCATGCATACCCACATGCCTTAGTAGTTGGTATACTACTCTTGCACATGGTAGTATATAAAGCACTACACCCCTCTTTACTTAATCAATGTGGGACAAAACCCACAAACTCATTTCAAACTACTAACTTCACCTCAATTTCTCTATTGATTACACTAAAAAAATGACTTAGATCCAAACATGAACGTTTAAGTCCTCATTACAAGGAACAACCTCCAACAATTAGTTTTAGGAAATTACATCAAGAACAAGTCTTAAACATGCCTCAAACTTTCCATTTTTGAACAATTTGTTAACTAGTTCATATGTACTTGGTATGTAATTTGTTAAATATTTAAATACCATATTTTTAAATTAGTCATTGATCTTAGATAAGATAATTTATGATAGGAATCTTATGATTTTATTAAGATATGCAGGTGTCTGCAAAGTATCAGGTAATGATTTATATTGTCATTAGATATAATTATATACACGTTTATGTTTTAGTGTAATATTAATATTTTATACAATATGTTCACTAACTTGTATATTTTATTAATATTATAATTATTATGCATTGTTATAATTATTGCTATCATTGATTTTGGCAGTCATAGATAATTTATTAGCGAGTATTAAAATAAAATGAATTAGTATTGTTTTGACATGTTATTATACTAAATATATTATGTTTAGACTTTAATAATGTATTTATTAATTGTATGTTAGTTAAAGTAAAATTTACACATATTTTTATTATTTATTTTTCAAAGTGTTATACATGTGGTAAGTTTAATGTGCCTGGTAACGTGTGTATATTTATTTTCATCTTATGTATAAATTATTATGTGTTATTAATATATTTGTATTAATTTATATATTATGGTACTTAGTAAATATTTTTGATGAATGAAAAGCTATTATTAATTATTTATTATTTTATATTATCCAAATTATGCTTTAAAATCTTAAAGTGTGTTCTCTTGTATTCTGTTTTGTTGTCAACCTATTATTCTATTTATGATTTAATGTTATCAGTCTATTACTCTGTTTTGTTTTGGTTCTCAACTAATTACTCTGTTCTTTTTGTGAGCATGTTAGGGTACATAATTTTAATATGTATTAATCTACCGTAATGTTGCCGCTCAACATGATATTTTCCCAAGTTGGATTTAATGTGTTTGCTTAACTTGAATAAATTAGGTTAGTAAATATCTTTGTTTGGTTCACTTAAATATATGAATTACTTGGCAATATTTTGGACCGTCATTAGCGCACTAAGGTAAGTTAACTTTTCACACTTTTATTTTTATTTGAAATCTTTTAAATATTTTTACACCGCTTTTATTTTTAAATTTATGAATCAAGTACCCTGTTTTAAAAATAAGAAATCCTAGTGAGCTCTGACTTATGAACCAGTTAGTAATTGTGTATAGTTTCAGAACTAGCCTTTGATACCTTACTAGAGAGTGTTACTTAAGATGCCTTCGGGAGCGCACACGCTATGATACCTTAGTAAGGGCGCATTATTGACAAAAATTATGAACTTTTGATACTGCGTCACCAGGTATTTATGGCCTTAGCGAGCTGTGGAATTCATGTTTTATGTCATATGGATTTTTGGACAATGATTTTGCTTTTTATAAAATTGTGATACTTGATCAACTAGTGTAAAATTGTTTTCTTACCGGGCACTTTGACTCATTACTTACAAATTTTCAGGTGCTTAGCTTTTAGGAAATCTTAAAGGTGGACTTGATTTGAGCTTGCTTTGGAATGATGTTTTAGTGATTATATTTGCATTGGAGCTGCGTCTCCATGATTTGACTTTATTTTCAACTTAGATGATTATATTTCTGTCTTGGATTTTAGAATTTTATGGACAACTAGAAACTTATTCTTATTATAAATATAATTTGGAGTTTTGGTTGAATATTTAAGTATAATTATTGTCTGAAAAGTCGGGGTATTACAGTGACCCCAGTTCCAAACCTTAACATCTTATCCTTAGGAAAAAGATGATGTTTAACCGCTTAGCACATTATAAACGAACATTTCGAGATTGAAACTTTATACCAAACAACCTATAACCAATATGGGGAGGGACTAGAATACCTTATAGAGTTCCAGATTTGGCTCAGACAAATATTGGAGTTATGTAATCCATCCCAGACTATACTGTTAGTAACATGAATCTCTGTGTTAAGAATGTCAGTTCTTAACTTTCCAATGTCAACATGATTTAAATGAGGTAAAACCCAACTATCATTTTGCATAAACAAATTAACTCTAGAAAAATAAGTAGAACCAACAGTAGTAATGATTCTTTCCTAATTTTTAATTATGAACTTTTGCTACTGCGTCACCGGGTATTTATGGCCTTAGCGAGCTGTGGAATTTATGTTTTATGTCATATGGATTTTTGGACAATGAATTTAGTTTTATAAAATTATTATATTTGATCCACTAGTGTAGAATTGTTTTCTTGCCGGGATCTTTGGCTCATTACTTACAAATTTTTACGTGCTTAGCTTTTGGGACATCTTAAAGGTGGACTTGATTTGAGCTTGCTTTGGAATGATATTTTGGTGATTATGTTTGCAATGGAGCTGCGTCTCCCGGATTTGACTTTATTTTCAACTTAGATGATTTTATTTCTGAATTGGATTTGAAAATTTTATGGACAACTAGAAACTTATTCTTATTATAAATATAATTTGGAGTTTTGGTTTAATATTTAAATATAATTATTGTCAGAAAAGTCGGGGTATTACAGTGACCCCCATTCCAAACCTTATCATCTTATCCTTAGGAAGAATACGATGTTTAACTGCTAACCGCATTATAAACGAACATTTCGAGATTGAAACTTTATGCCAAACAACCTGTAACCAATCTAGGGAGGGACTAGAATACCTTATAGAGTTCCAGATTTGGCTCAGATAAATATTGGACGCATGTAATCCATCCCAGACAATATTGTCAGTAACCTGAATCTGTGTGTTAAGAATGTCAGTTCTTAACTTCCCAATGTCAACATGATTTGAATGAGGTAAAACCCAACAATCATTTTGCATAAACAAATTAACTCTAGAAAAAGAAGTAGAACCAATAGTAGTAATGATTCTTTCCTGATTTTTCTGCAGCAGAGAAGTATTTTGGAGTCATGGATCCGAGTTCAGGCCAAACTTGTAGTGAATATATTGCCTGGAAATTTCTCTAGCAGAAAAAATCTTCCTTAGACACCAAGAACTTCTATCTTTACTTGTATAAATTAGGTTAGTAATTATCTTTGTTTGGTTCACTTAAATATATGAATTACTTGGCAATATTTTGGGCCGTCATTAGCACACTAAGGTAAGTTAACTTTTCACACTTTTATTTTTATTTGAAATCTTTTAAATATTTTTGCACCGCTTTTATTTTCAAATTTATGAATCAAGTACCCTGTTTTAGAAATAAGAATTCCTAGTGAGCTCTGACTTATGAACCAGTTAGTAACTGTGTATAGTTTCGGAACTAGTCTTTGATACCTTACTAGAGAGTGCTACTTAAGATGCCTTCGGGAGCGCACACTCTATGATACCTTACTAAGGGGTGCATTATTGAGAAAAATTATGAACTTTTGATACTGCGTCACCATGTATTTATGTCTTTAGAGAGCCTTGGAATTAAATTATGTTTTATGTCATATGGATTTTTGCACAATGATTTTGGTTTTATAAAAATTATGATACTTGATCCACTGGTGTAGAATTATTTTCTTGTTGGGCTATTTGGCTCATTACTTATAAATTTTCACGTGCTTAGCTTTTGGGACATCTTAAAGGCGGACTTGATTTGAGCTTGCTTTAGAATAATGTTTTAGTGATTATGTTAGCATTGAAGCTGTGTCTCCAGGATTTGACTTTATTTTCAACTTAGATGATTTTATTTCTGTCTTGGATTTTAAAATTTTATGGACAACTAGAAACATATTCTTATTAGAAATATAATTTGGAGTTTTAGTTGAATATTTAGGTATATTTATTGTCTGAAAAGTCGGGGTATTACAGTGACCCTCATTCCAAACCTTATCATCTTATCCTTAGGAAGAAGACGATATTTAACTGCTAATCATATTATAAACGAACACTTCAAGATTGAAAATTTATGCCAAAAAACCTGTAACCAATATGGGGAGGGACTAGAATACCTTATAGAGTTCCAGAATTGGCTCACACAAATATTGGAGGCATGTAAACCATCCCAGACTATACTGTTAGTAACATGAATTTGTGTGTTAAGAATGTCAGTTCTTAATTTTCCAATGTCAACATGATTTAAATGAGGTAAAACCCAACTATCATTTTGCATAAACAAATTAACTCTAGATAAAGAAGTAGAACCAACAGTAGTAATGATTCTTTCCTGATTTTTCTGCAGCAGAGAAGTATTTTGGAGCCATGGGTTCGAGTTCAGGCCAAACTTGTAGTGAATATATTGCCTGTAAATTTCTCTAGCAGAAAAAAATTTCCTTAGACACCAAGAAATTCTATCTTTACTTGTATATATTAGGTTAGTAATTATCTTTGTATGGTTCACTTAAATATATGAATTACTTGGCAATATTTTGGACCGTCATTAGCACAATAAGGTAAGTTAACTTTTCACACTTTTATTTTTATTTGAAATTTTTTAAATATTTTTGCACCGCTTTTATTTTCAAATTTATGAATCAAGTACCTTGTTTTAGAAATACGAATTCCTAGTGAGCTCTGACTTATGAACCAGTTAGTAATTGTGTATAGTTTCGGAACTAGCCTTTGATATCTTACTAGAGAGCGCTACTTAAGATACCTTTGGGAGCGCAAACTCTATGATACCTTAGTAAGTGGCGCATTACTGAGAAAATTATGAACTTTTGATACTGCATCACCAGGTATTTATGGTTTTAGCGAGCTGTGGAATTAAATTATGTTTTATGTCATATGGATTTTTGGACAATGATTTTGGTTTTATAAAAATTATGCTACTTGATTCACTGGTGTAGAATTATATTCTTGATGGGCTCTTTGGCTCATTACTTACAAATTTTCACGTGCTTAGCTTTTGGGACATCTTAAAGGTGTACTTGATTTGAGCTTGCTTTGGAATAATGTTTTAGTGATTATGTTTGCATTGGAGCCGTGTCTCTAGGATTTGACTTTATTTTTAACTTAGATGATTTTATTTCTGTCTTGGATTTTAGAATTTTATGGACAACTAGAAACTTATTCTTATTAGGAATATAATTTGGAGTTTTAGTTGAATATTTAAGTATATTTATTGTCTGAAAAGTCGGGGTATTACAGTGACCCGCATTCCAAACCTTATCATCTTATCCTTAGGAAGAAGACAATGTTTAACTTATAACCAGATTATAAACGAACACTTCGAGATTGAAAATTTATGCCAAAAAACCTGTAACCAATCTGGGGAGGGACTAGAATACCTTATAGAGTTCCATATTTGGCTCAGACAAATATTGGAGGCATGTAATTCATCCCAGACTATATTGTTAGTAACATGAATTTGTGTGTTAAGAATATCAGTTCTGAACTTTCCAATGTCAACATGATTTAAATGAGGTAAAACCCAACTATCATTTTGCATAAACAAATTAACTCGAGAAAAAAAAGTAGGACCAGCAGTAGTAATTATTCTTTCCCGATTTTTCTGCAGCAGAGAAGTATTTTGGAGCCATGGATTCGAGTTCAGGCCAAACTTGTAGTGAATATATTGCCCGTAAATTTCTCCAACAGAAAAAATCTTCCTTAGACACCAAGAACTTCTATATTTACTTGTATAAATTAGGTCAGTAATTATCTTTGTTTGGTTCACTTAAATATATGAATTACTTGGCCATATTTTGGACCGTCATTAGCACACTAAGGTAAGTTAACTTTTCACACTTTTATTTTTATTTGAAATCTTTTAAATATTTTTGCACCGCTTTTATTTTAAAATTTATGAATCAAGTAATCTGTTTTAGAAATAAAAATTCCTAGTGAGCTCTGACTTATGAACCAGTTAGTAATTGTATATAGTTTCGGAACTAGCCTTTGATACCTTACTAGAGAGTGCTACTTAAGATGCCTTCGGGAGCGCACACTCTATGATACCTTAGTAAGGGGAGCATTATTGAGAAAAATTATGAACTTTTGATACTGCGTCACTAGGTATTTATGGCCTTAGCGAGCTGTGGAATTAAATTATGTTTTATGTCATATGGATTTTTGGACAATGATTTTGGTTTTATAAAAATCATGATACTTGATCCACTGGTGTAGAATTGTTCTCTTGCTGGGCTCTTTGGCTCATTACTTACAAATTTTCAGGTACTTAGCTTTTGGGACATCCTAAAGGTGGACTTTATTTGAGCTTGCTTTGGAATAATGTTTTAGTGATTATGTTTGCATTGGAGCTCTTCTCCAGGATTTGACTTTAGTTTCAACTTAGATGATTTTAATTCTGTCTTGGATTTTAGAATTTTATGGACAACTAGAAACTTATTCTTATTATAAATATAATTTGGAGTTTTAGTTGAATATTTAAGTATAACTATTGTCTGACAAGTCGGGGTATTACAGTGACCCCCATTCTAAACCTTATCATCTTATCCTTAGGAAGAAGACGATGTTTAACTGCTAACCACATTATAAACGAACACTTCGAGATTGAAAATTTATGCCAAACAACATGTAACCAATCTGGGGAGGGTTTAGAATACCTTATAGAGGTCCAGATTTGGCTCAGACAAATATCGGAGGCATGTAATACTTAGTAACATGAATTTGTGTGTTAAGAATGTCATTTCTTAACTTTCGAATGTCAACATGATTTAAATGAGGTAAAACCCAACTATCATTTTGCATAAACATTATTGCCAAACTTGTAGTGAATATATTGCCTGGAAATTTCTCTAGTAGAAAAAATCTTCCTTAGACACAAAGAACTTTATACGGAAGTTTAGCTGTCCAAATACGCCTTCTTATGAAGATCTTTATTTAACCAAGATATCCAAACACTGAAGTTATTTGGCTGTGTGATACGCCAAAGTTGAAAAACAACAACAGTGTCATTCCATTTAAACATGTTATGAATGCCTAGACCACCTTTTTGCTTCGGTAAATAACAATCTGACCAAGCATCTTGGTAGTAGCATCTCCGAAAATTCTCACAAACAACACTCCCTTGTTCAACTTTAATCTCCAATTCCATTTAGAGCGCAAGCAAGCTTCAGATTTCTCAAGGTATGGAATATGCATGTAATAACTTCCAGCTACACATTTTATCCAAGTAGGATGAGACCAAATACGTTCTTCACCCCATAACTTTTATTGTATATTTTTGTGTAGTTCGTTCTCAGGGAAGGACTAAATCAATATTAATTTAGGTATACGATCTCTTAATGTCTAGAAGTGCGTAGAATTTTTTGGTGTGTTCTTAACTAACTAAATTAAACTATAGAGCAATTATAACGAATATTTATAAAAAAAGGAAAAATAACCTGAGAACTAAGGTTTTTTAATTGTCTCAATGAATGTTAATTTATTGCGATATTTACTTCTCGTACTTTGCTAAAAATAATTCTTTTAAAGTGTATATTGTTCTCTCCCAAGATACAAAATAATGCCTTCAATAATATCCCAAAGTCACTCCCATGATCAATTGAAATATAATCATAAATTATTAAGACCTAAGAATTATAAGTTTCATAGATTGCGTATTAATCTCCCAATCAATAATTAAACTACGTCTATCATATTGTTAGATATAATTGATGATATCAGTATATAACTATCAGAGTTTGCCATCAGTATTTGATATCAGAGTTTGACAAATGTGACATCATCAGCATTTGTCATCAGTATTTGTTGATCAGTACTTATCATCAGCATTTCTTCATATCAGTGTTTGTCACGCTGGAAATCAGGAGATGTTGAAGGATGATATATTTGCAGAGATATGTCGGTGTAAGACTTTACTTATTTGAAGCAATCAATAGTTGGATATGTATTAAGATTCCTTATTCATGTACATCATATCAACTAGTTGATTGTGTAACTGTGCAGTATATAAGCACATATTAGGTTAACACTTTACGTTTCGTGCATTGTTCTATCATTCACATAACCTAGAAGCTCTCAAGGATATCTATTCATCCTTTGAGAGAGTATTGTAATCAGTTTTTATTCATTAATATAAAAATTGTTCTTCATTGTTGAGTACTTAATTCGATTTGATTTTTATAACTCTATTCACCCCTCTACAGTTACTTTAAGGCCTAACACATATCATGAACAAGAATTATGAATCATCTCCCAATTAATTACAACTTCTATAGATACTCAAAGGTTCATGACTCCTTTAATTGAGTTAAGCCCTCAATGATAGATTAGCAAAGTAGAGAATTCACACTATAATCAAACAAACAAATATTATCAACGAATACTATCTAATTCTCGAATTAGAGAATTAGTTACTCATTCCGATAAAAGAATCAAACATATGCTAATATCCAAAACCATGTGTTAGGAAATGAATAACACATATAAGGGGGGTGAATGTGTTTTACTGTTTTTGTTCTTTTCTTGAATGTTTATGGTTGAACAAAGTAAACTAAATCTTGTAATAAAATGTGTTCATACAAAATTTAAGCTTGCAAAAAATAAAGAACACAGATCTTCAAAACTCACTTAATTTTATATAAAAATTAAGACTATTTTTCTACAAGATTACTAGGCTCTTTGTTGATAAAGAGCTTAGCTTCTCCTTGAGAGTGTTACAAGAAATTTGATCTAAATTGTTACGACTGACTAAGGACCAGTGTTAACTTTATAACTCAGTTAACTGCTGGTTTACACAGTGTGTAATAAGACATGCTATTATCTTTTCTAAACTGTCACTTGTCATTTCTAATTATAGAAAAGTAGATCTTCCATTTCTGGCTTAGCATATCTTTAGCATCATGTGTTCACTTTGATCTTCCTTTGTCAGTTAATCTTTACCATTGATCTTGCACATTCTTCAAGCTGCTTTTTGTAGACTTGTCAATCCAACTGTTTGGATTGTTTGTTGATTGTTAATCTTGGATATTGAACTGATCTGCAACTTGTACTTTGAGATTTTACCTCGAGATCTCCAGTTTTAGGTCTATAGAGCACCTGACATCTCGATAAGTATATTGGCTTATCGAGATCTCTAGTACTCTATATTTAGTTTGGCTTGTAGAGGTCTTCAGTTCTCTATAAGAGAATTTTGGCTTATCGAGATCTCTAGTCTTCACATCTTCACTTTGACTTATTGATAACTCTTAGTTCTCTAGTAGCTTCTTAACTTATCGATATCTTAGAGTTCTCTAGTCAAATTTAACTTTTTGATATCTCAGAGTTCTCTAGTCAAATTAATTTGTCGATATCTCAAAGTTCTCTAGTGATCTTGTCAATATCTCTGAGTTCTCTAGTGAATTCTGACTTATCGATATTTCTGAGTTCTCTAGTGGAACTTGACTTATCGATAACTCAGAGTTCTCTAATGAATGTAAACTTTTCGATAACTCTGAGTTCTCTAGTGAAGAAATGACTTGTCCATATCTCCGATCTTCAGTTCTTCAATTTGGCTTGTCGATATCTCTGAGTTCTCTAGTAGCTTTCCTGACTTCTCGATAAGCCATTATGGAGTTCTTGAATGACTTCTCTATAACATTAAATATGTGACTTGTAGATATCTTGACTTAGAGTATTTTTCCTAAAACAGCTTTATTCAACTCCAAGCTTCTTTATAATTCTTCTGAGGCATGATCTTCTTGATCTTCTTCCAGATAGAATTCTTAGAATTGATACTGTTTATAGAAAAAGGCTGAAGTCTGCCCCTTTGACATTTTTACAATCTATAAATGTTACAAGTACAAAATACAGATTAAGATTACAATACAACTTACTTAGGGTTGACAAAATATCTTAGTCTTGTTTAGATACATGCATGTCTTGCACAACAAACTCTCCCAATTGGTGAGAAGATTGCTTAACATACATTCATGCCTGTTAACAGAACTAACCCCAAGCTTAACAGATTATGAAAAGTAACAGTTCATTATTCTCCCTAGATAAGATATTCATTTGGCTATGGTTTACACTTTGACCAGGGCCACTAATGATATTGTTATCTTCAGTAATCTTTGACATCATCACTTATGTATGACACCATGATTACAAGAGTATAGACTTAAGAAAAATACAACTTGATGAAATCTCTCAAACTTGGAGTGAATCTCTTCAATCCTTGCTCAAGTTCTCTCTATACATTTTTTTCTCTATAAAATCCTAACTAATTATTTATATACTCACACGGTACTTTTTCAAGCATACACGATAACTAAAAGAGATTTAAAACAAAGTAGAAATCTATTTGAATTATAATTTTCGTCAGGCTCAGGCCCTGAACCTCACATGATGTCCTCAGGGCCTCTTCACAAGAGCTCAGGAACCTCACATGATGTCCTCAGGGCCTCTTCACAAGAGCTCAGGCCCTGAGCTCCTGATTTTTTCCCAGGCCCGAAAATCTATTTTTCACAGGCCCTGAGTCTCCAAGATCAGGCCCCGATATATATGCATTTTCTCCCACTAAGTTCTCCAGGCCCTTAGCCTCCAAGCTTAGGTCCTGAAATCACTTAAATTCTTCTTTTATCATATACTTTTCTCTCTTGCACCTTGTTCTTCCATAATTTCCTATAAACATAAAAAGATTAAGACTTAGCATACATCGAAGTTAAATAATAACTAGTACTAATTATTTAGGACTAAAGTGTCACAAAACAAGGTTAAAAGAAGTATAACATGACATAAATAGCTATAAATTAGTCATGCATCAAATACCCCTAACTTAACCTTTGCTCGTCCTCGAGTAATATGATCACTATATACTACTATCTAATACCATTGTAAGGTGATCACGGTTGTATTTGACATACACAACAAGCCCTTTAAGCCCCAAGGTAGTCCTAGTGGGCGAGTAAGGTCTCGTGAGGGACTATAGTGAATGTTCCCAGAAAATTCATCTAGCTCGTTTAAAATGCAACTACATGGATGCAACTAAATGATCTAAAATGCAAAGATCACACCTATAATAGTGTATACCAAGTTTGCAATATCATTCAGATTATGCATTAAGGTTAGACATATCAAGCTCACACATAATATTATCATATATTAAACACAAGTACAGAGTGTGCGTGTATGCTTAACTTGACAAAATGCTCTCTAATGAATCAAGAACAAAGATACACAAGTTTCAACATGACAAGTCATGCAAGTTAATAGCCCTAAGTTGAGCATTAGAATAGATCTTAAACACTTCGCTACTTAGCACTAGCCATCCTTCAAGTTTCACAAAGGATTTCCATGTTTTTTTTCTACAACACTACAACTATATGCACATATGGTACTTTTTTTTACTGCTCGGTCTAAGGTTGGGTGGCTCCTCGGTGTAAGTGAGTTACGATCGTCATAAGACTATAAAAGGTCGGTCAAACATTGGGTGGCTCCTCAGTGTAAGTGAGTTACGACCTCTAACAGACTTTGCCAACCATATCATACACGCATATATATTAAGTGGTTTATTTAACTATGCAATGGCCGGAATTCCCTAAAAATTTATGCATTAATATCCATGTAATGAGTGTTGGGTCAGCAATCCCAAAACATAAAAGGCTTTAGGTTACTATACACAAAGTCCCCTCATACTTAATTATTTGAGTATTAATGAACTCAACTTAGTCAATCATATCAAAAATTTTAGCGTATACTTTATTGGTACTATTCATACATCTATATATTTTTTTATTTTTTTAAAAGGCATGTATACCCCACATAGCTCCCCAAAACTTGCATTTACGTACTAATATCAAAAGAGAATACTCAAAATTCTAATCATCAACAAGCGATTACCCCTCAAGAAATAAGTCTCAGTTCTAGAGCATAATAAAGTCATGTCACGAATTAAGTTTTGCACTGTTTTCAGCTACTGTTGTGGAAAGGAGTTTAGCCTTATGACACTACGCATGTATCGTTATTAAAACTCGATCATAGCAAGAATTAGTCAAAAATAAGCTAAACATAGTATCATCATCAGTCACTGACTTGGATTACTACTAAAATGAGATCATGATATGATATGCAATTCAATGCAACTACATGGTATAATGCAATTTTTGTTTTATTTTTTACTACCAGTACACCACCATATAACCCACTCACAAGTACTACGAACAAAGACCCCCCCAACTTAGCATGTTTCTTGTCCCCAAGGAATAACAATCATCATCCATTAACATGTAAATAATATACTATATAGTTAACTAATAAGACAAAAGGAGAAGAAAAGCTCCCCTAAACATTTGCTCCATGAAGACCCTTCAAATTGAAATTCAAGCCCTTGTATATGTACTTCAAGGCCTTGAAATTTTCAACTTCACATATTTTGCACTTGTCAAAATTTTTCTCCTTCATCTGCATAGTCCATGCACACATAAGTATTATACATATAGTAAAACCTAACATAATACTAATAATGATGAAATTCCATGGGTTGCCTTCAAAGCAGCGCTTGTTTAACGTCATTAACTCGTTGTTTTTTATTCTTTTGATTTTTATGGTGGAAATTTTATGATCGCCTTGAATAGTCCAAGTGTAACATCCACTTTATTCACACCTTGACGTTCAAGTGCAAAAGAAGAATTTTCGTCAATGTTAACTTCCACCCCAAGGACATGATCATTGACTTCTTTCACAAGTTCTTCCACAACATCCACCGCATACCACTCGATTTTGACTGACAACCCTTTCATAACTTGATCAAGATCAAAATCAACTTTTTCTTCACCCACGATCAATGTAAGCTTACCAGCTTTCACATCAATGTTGATTCCCAGAGTCGTCAAGAATGATCTTCCCAAAATAAGTGGAACATTAACATTCTCATTCACCTCCAAAATAACAAAATCACATGAAATAAAAACTTATCCACCTTTACTAAAACATCTTCGAGTACACCCAACGGATACTTTATCGATCTATCTACAATTTGAATTGAAATTGTTGTCTTCTTTAACTCTCCCAAGCCAAGTCTTGTACATAGAGTGCAACATTAAACTCGCAATAGCTCCAAGATCACACAAGACTTTTTTTAATTTTGACTTCGCCAATGGTGAATGGCAAAAAAAAACTCATAGGATCTTTCAGTTTAGAAGAAATTGCGCGTTGAATGACATAACTACATTCTTCGTTAAGAGTGATTATTTTCACCTCCTCAAACTTCTTCCTATTGGACAACACCTCCATCATAAATTTCGCATAAAGGGGCATTTGAGCCAATGCTAATATGAATCTCACGAAACATCTTTAAAAACTTTTCATACTGCTATTCTAACTTGCAATTTTTTATCCTTTGTAGAAAAGAAATTGGAGGGATTTATGGTTTCATTGGCGCTTTATGTGTGAGCTTCTCTTTTTTTGGTTCGTTGTCAACACTTTCAGAAATCTCCATATTAACTTGATGTGTCTTTATCTTCTTAGGAGGAAGAATCGCATATTTAAGTGGTGGACCCGTAATTTCAGGTAGTTTTCTTCCACTCCTCAAAGTGATAGCCTTGCATTGTTCTTTGACATTCACATCGGATTGATTAAGTGCTCCTTGTTAACAAACATCAACCTTAGTTGCAATTTGGCCAATTTGCGATTTCAACATCTTTTACGACGACGCCATCTGATCAAACCTTAACTCAACCTTTTCAAATTTAGTCTCTATACTGATGTAGGCCCCAATAGTTCCTTGTATCATTTTTTTTAGTGCAACTTCCCAATCAGCAGGTTCCTTCTTTTCTGTAGGTGGAAGTTTTTATTGTTGTTTCTGCTGATTGTAATAAAAATTATTTTGTACTGACCAAGATTGTCTTCCTTAAATAAACGATGCTTCCTTGAGAAATTGAGGAGCATATAAATACTGATCAACACCATAATCATTGTACTCTCTTAATTTGATTTTACTGAGTTTGCACTATTAGGTGTCCATTCATAGTTATTTGTGATCAGTCGCAAAAATATGTTTTTATTTACAAAAACAATATTTTTCAATTTTTTTTACAAAAATACAAGTCAATGAAGTTGGATGCAATCTCGACGAGTTTCTGCATGCAACCAAAAAAGCTTGATGCAACTAGCCGCATATCTAGTTGATTTTTGGTTGTACCATATTTTTACAAATATTTTTATAAGATAGTAATATTTCAATTTTTTTTAAAAAAAAATTAAAATATTTGATAATTTCTTTTAAGGTAATGTCGCTTCGAGACTATATTTACGAATTTGCTCCAGTTCTTATTTTGTTCTTATATTTTGTAGCAATTCATATTTTCTTCAACAGAAATTTATTTATTTTTAAAATAAATATTATTTCATTTAAGTCTCAAATTAGAGAATAGTGTTAGAGTTACCAAATTATTTACCAAAATTTGGTCACGTTTACTTGACCATATTAGATGATGTTATTGGTGGAATTAACGTGAATGAGGGGCTCTACAATTATTAATTTATTTGTAACCAATTAATCCATAACACGTGGTATTTGTGATACATTTTGATACCAATTTGATATATCTAGTATTATTTTAAATTAAATAAAAGTTGCGAGGAACGAGTACAATGATTAATGAGTTTAGACTCGGTAAGGTTTTACAGATTTTCATTATAACTAGCTTTGTACCCGTGCGATGCACGGGATTATCATTTCTTTATATAATTTTTTTGAATATTTTTTCTTTTTTAAACTAAATTTTAAAATAATAATTTTATATCCTAAACAAATTTTATGTTTTACGAAAATAATATATTTTTCAAAAAATTGTACTTTTTGTACTTATATATTTAGTTATTATTGTATTTTTATATTTGACATTTGATAACCTTAATATAACATATGTGTTATAATTTATTTTATTTCTTCATTATCTGATTTTTTTCACATTATAAATTTATAAGGAGAATATTTTATATTATATAATTTTTTCTATTCTAATAATGATTTTGAAAAAAATACTTTAGATCTAATTGTCATAATACTTTATTTTAGTAATCAATTGATAGTACTTTTAAATGTATTCTATTATATTTGTATTTCAATTTTGAATTGTAATAGTTATTTATTATTATCATTATATTTATTCCTAATTTTTATGTTTTATAAGATTCATGTACTCTAAATTTTTTAAAAGACAATCCATGATTTTCTTATTTTACAAAATGAAACAAAACAGATGTAATCTTAATATGTTCCTCATTTTATAAGATAAAAATTAAAATTATCAATTCAAAAATATTTTAAATCAAACTTACCCCTTCCAAATTTTTGAAGACAACAAATAATTTGTTGATTGTTGCTTATATTTATCTTATTAAGATAATTGTTGCTTGTATTATATATATATAACACTTTTAACATTATTTTATATCATTTAATAATATTTAATTATAGTTCAATTTTTTTTTATCGTAGGTAACCGCAGCCGTTACCCTTGGTCTGGGCACTGAGTAAACCCTACGGGCTCACGCAATAGTCTGCAAATCACGTGAACCAGGATTATAGTTCAATTTCTTAAATAATTACCTATTGTGTTTGTTATATAAATTATTAAATATCATAATAGAATAATAAAATAAATGTAATAAATATAATCTATAATGTATTTATTAGATCTGTATATCCAATATTTTTTTGCTAAATTTGTATTTTCATTTTAAATTGTAATAGATAAATTATTATTATATGTATTCCTCGTTTTTATGTTTTAGAGGATTCATGTGCTCTAAATTTTTTAAAAGAGAATCCGTAATTTTTCCTTTTTACAAAATGAAACAAAACAATGTAATATTTATATCTAAATATAATCTAAATGTGTTCGTTATTTTATAAGATACAAATGAAAATTATCTATTCAAAAATATTTTAAATCAAATTTACCCACTCCAATTTTTTTTTTTTAAAATGATACAACTTTAGTCTGATTATAAATGATTTGTTAATTGTTACTTATATGTATTATTATTAAGATAATTGTTGCTTGCATTTTAAATATATATATATATATATATAATATAATATAAAACTTTGAATATTATTTTATATCATTTAAGAATAGATAATTATAGTTGTCAATTTCTTAATTAATTGTCTATTGTGTTTATTATACAAATTATTAGATATTATAGTAGAATAATAAAATAAATGAAATAAATATTGAATTATATCCTATATATAATTGGAGTAAAGGAGATAGAATGTTATGGTTTGGTCAGGACTAATATTGTAATTAAACACCGGGTCAGGAGACATGGGTGTGATGTATAGTGTTGACAAACTTAAACCTAAATCTAATATGAAAATAATAATAATAATAATAATTTTAAGACTTTTTAAATGTATAATTAGTTATTATTCTTTTTATTTGTGTCAAATATAGTTCGAAAATATTCTTAATTTGAGAATAACTTTACAAAATCATTAATCTACATACTATAAACAAATATTCTTAATAGTAAAATTATTACAATTAAAAATTGAAATACAAATTTAATAAAATACTTTATATTATACTTATTTCATTTATTTTAATATTTTATTATAATACATAATAATCTGTATAACAAACACAATATGTAATTAATTAAAAAATTAAAATATAATTACACATTCTTAAATGATATAAAATAATATCAAAAGTATTATATATATAATACAAGTAACATTTATCTTAATAAAAATAAAACTAAGTAAGATTTAACAAATCATTTGTTAATCGGGTTAAAGTATATCATTTTTTTTAAAAAAATATAGTATGTGTAAGTTTGATAAAAATATATGTAAATAGATAATTTTTATTTTTGTTTTATAAAATAAGAAACACATTTATTTTATATTTAGGTATAAATATTAAAAGCGTTTTGTTTTATTTAAGGATTGTCTTCTAAAAATTTTAGAATATATGAATTTTATAAAACATAAAAACGAGAAAGAAATATTATAAAAATCGTAAAAAAAAACTATTACAATTCATAATTGAAAAAATAAATTTATAAAATAAATTTAAAATTACTATCATAAAAAATGTAACAAACCCGACAAGATGAAATTTCCAAACAACTTTTCAATTTTTGATCAAACTCCACAAGATTAAGAAAAATATATATATATATATATAAATAAAATACTAACTATGTAAACATATTATTAAAAATATACTTGAAAAAAGTAGTAAGGTAGAATGATGAAACTCGTATCACAATCAAATATAAAATATAATAACAACTAAATGAATAAATTTAATATTTTTTTTTAAAAATAAATTATTTAAAAATAAATATGTACAAATATATATTACATGTTATTAAAATGTTAAAATATTTAAAAATAAAATAAAATAATAATTATGCATAATTATGAAATACAGTTATACATATTAGTAACACTTTAAAAGCCGTAATATTTTTTAAAATTATTATTATATTATACAAAAATTGTCTTGATGAAATATAAAATTATAATAATAACTAAATATATAAGTACAAAATACTTAAAAAATATAAATATTTAAGGAATAAAATTTTTGTATTAAAATTTAGTAAAGTAAAGAATAATTATTGATTTAAAAATTTAATTAAGAAATTGGCAACTACAATTCTCTATTCTTAATTGATATAAAATAATATTCAAAGTTATATGTTATATATAGAATACAAGCAACAATTATTTTAATAAAAATAAATACAGGCAACAATTAAAAGGGGATTTTAGTGATACGGTTTGGTCGTCACAGCAAGTGCTATATTATAGTTATAATATATATAATATTTATTTCATTTATTTTATTATTCTACTATAATATCTAATAATTTGTATAATATACAAATAGTCAATTAATTAAGAAATTGACAACTATAATTATCTATTCTTAAATGATATAAAATAATATTCAAAGTTTTATATTATATATATATATATATATATTTATAATGCAAGCAACAATTATCTTAATAATAATACATATAAGTAACAATTAACAAATCATTTATAATCAGACTAAAGTTGTATCATTTTTTTAAAAAAATATTGGAGTGGGTAAATTTGATTTAAAATATTTTTGAATAGATAATTTTTATTTGTATCTTATAAAATAACGAACACATTTAAATTATATTTAGATATAAATATTATATTGTTTTGTTTCATTTTGTAAAAAGGAAAAATTACGGATTATCTTTTAAAAAATTTAGAGCACATGAATCCTCTAAAACATAAAAACGAGAAATACATATAATAATAATTTATTTATTACAATTTAAAATGTAAATTCAAATTTAGCAAAAAAATAATGGATATACAGATCTAATGAATAGATCTAATGAATACATTATAGATTATATTTATTACATTTATTTTATTATTCTATTATGATATTTAGTAATCCGTATAACAAACATAATTGGTAATTATTTAAGAAATTGAACTATAATTAAATATTATTAAATGATATAAAATAATGTTAAAAGTGTTATATGTATAGCAACAATTATCTTAATAAGATTAATATAAGCGACAATCAAGAAATTATTTTTTATCTTCAAAAAGTTTTTGAATGGGTAAGTTTGATTTAAAATATTTTTGAATAGATAATTTTAATTTTTATCTTATAAAATGAGGAACATATTAAGATTACATCTATTTTGTTTCATTTTGTAAAATAAGAAAATCATGGATTGTCTTTTAAAAAATTTAGAGTACATGAATCTTATAAAACATAAAAATTAGTAATAAATATAATAATAATAATAATAAATAACTATTACAATACAAAATTGAAATACAAATATAATAGAATACATTTAAAAGTACTATCAATTGATTACTAAAATAAAGTACTATGACAATTAGATCTAAAGTATTTTTTTTCAAAATCATTACTAGAATATAAATTTATAATGTGAAAAAAATCAAATAATGAAGAAATAAAATAAATTATAACACATATATTATATTAAGGTCATCAAATGTCAAATATAAAAATATAATAATAACTAAATATATAAGTACAAAAAGTACAATTTTTTGAAAAATATATTATTTTCGTAAAACATAAAATTTGAATAGGAAATAAAATTATTATTTTAAAATTTAGTTAAAAAGAGAAAAAAAAAATCAAAAAAATCATATAAATTCTTAGTTTTCGTAATAACATTTAAAAAACATACTTTGCAATCTATTGTCATGTTATTTTTTTCATTTTATTAAAACTGTATTTTATTTTAAGTTGTATTAATTTTTTATCATTATTATATTTTTTTTCAAAATTTATTATTTATAGAGTTTGTAGGATTTATAATCAAACATATAGTAAATGTTTTCATTATTTAATAATATAAAAAATTAATTTTACACATGTACGCACATGAAAACTTATAAATAATTTTTCACATGAGAATTATTTTTTGACAAAATGAGTTGGCTTATTTAATTTTTGATATAAATATCTTTTACAAAAAATACTATTATTTTTTTATTCTAATAACCTTATTTATATGATGATTATCCTTCGATAATGATATTATATTTTAATGATTAATTACTAATTATAATATTAGTCCTCATCACTAAATCCTAATTAGAATATTATAGTTATAGTGATGAGTATGAAACTATTACCATTTTATATATAAATTTTTTTTTGGCAAAATGAGTTGGTTTATTTATTTTTTAATATCAATATCTATTATCAAAATTACTATTATTTTTATTATTCAAATAATTTTATTGACATAATGAACATATTGTTGTATTTTTTTATTTGACATTAATAACGTAAAGTATAACATATTTATTATAGTTTAGTTTGTTTATTTCATTGTTTGATTTTTTTCATATTATAAATTTGTAAAGAAAATATTTTAATCATATCATATAATATGGTTATGTAAACATTTTTCTTTTATTTTTATATTTTTTTTTCTTAAACTTATGAAGTTTAATCATAAATTGTTGGGATTTGTAGTTTAACGCGTTTGTAATAATATTTTATAATTTTTCGGTGCTAGTAATAATTTTAAAAAAATACTATACACCTACTTGTCATAATAGTAATTTTAAATATATTTTATAAGATTTGTATTTCAATTTTAAATTTTAATTGTTTATTATTATTATTATTATTATTATTATATTTCTTCCTAATTTTTATGTTTGATATGATTCATGTGAGCTAAATTTTTTAAAAGTCCTTAATTTTTCATTTTATCAAATTAAGCAAAACACATATAATATTTATCCTTTAATACAATATAAATGTGTAAAATTATCTATTCAAAAATATTTTAAATCAAACTTACCTATTTCAATTTTCTTAAGAAAATGATATTACCTTAATCCGATTAACAAATGATTTTTTGATTGTTACTTATATTTATTTTATTAAGATAATTGTTATTTGTATTATATATATAACACTTTATATATTATTTATAGAATTTAAGTATATATAATTATTATTCAATTTTTTGATTAATTACTTATGTAATACAATAATAAAATAAAAAAAACTAAATATTATACATAATATATTTTATTAGATTTATATTTAAATTTTGAATTGTAATACTTTTTTATTATTATATTTCTTCCTTGTTTTAAAGTTTTATAAGTTTCATGTGCTCTAAATATTTTAAAAAATAAACTATATTTTCTCTTTTTACGAAACAAAACAAAACATGTGTATTACTTATACCTAAATATAGTTTAAATGTGTTTTTTATTTAATAAAAAAATTAAAATAATCTTTTTACAAATATTTTAAATCAAACTATTGCTTTAATGATATATATATAATATAATACTTTTAATATTATATTATATCATTTAAGAATATGTACATAATGTATTTTATTAGATTTATATTTAAATTTTGAATTGTAATACTTTTTATTATTATATTTCTTCCTTGTTTTTAAGTTTTATAAGTTTCATGTGCTCTAAATGTTTTCAAAGACAAACTATATTTTCTCTTTTTACAAAATAAAACAAACCATGTGTATTACTTATACCTAAATATAGTTTAAATGTGTTCTTTATTTAATAAAAAAATTAAAATAATCTATTTACAAATATTTTAAATAAATTATTGTTTTTATGATATATATAATATAATACTTTTAATATTATATTATATCATTTAAGAATATATAATTATAATTCACATAATATGTTTACATAGTTATTATTTTATTTTTATATATATATATATTTTTTTTTTTCTTAATCTTGTGGAGTTTGATCAAAAATTGAAAAGTTGTTTGGAATTTTCATCTTGTCGGGTTTGTTACATTTTTTATGATAGTAATTTTAAATTTATTTTATAAGTTTATTTTTTCAATTATGAATTGTAATAGTTTTTTTTACGATTTTTATAATATTTCTTTCTAGTTTTTATGTTTTATAAAATAATATACTCTAAAATTTTTAGAAGACGATCCTTAAATGAAACAAAACGCTTGTAATATTTATACCTAAATATAATATAAATGTGTTTCTTATTTTATAAAATAAAAATAAAAATTATCTATTTACAAATATTTTTAATCAAACTTACACATACTATATTTTTTTTAAAAAGATGATATAATTTAACCCGATTAACAAATGATTTGTTAAATCTTACTTAGTTTTATTTTTATTAAGATAAATGTTACTTGTATTATATATATAATATTTTTAATATTATTTTATATCATTTAAGAATGTGTAATTATATTTTAATTTCTTAATTAATTACATATTGTATTTGTTATACAGATTATTATGTATTATAATAAAATATTAAAATAAATGAAATAAATATAATATAAAGTATTTTATTAAATTTGTATTTCAATTTTTAATTGTAATAATTTTATTATTAAGAATATTTGTTTATAGTACGTAGATTAATGATTTTGTAAGGTTATTCTCAAATTAAGAATATTTTCGAACTATATTTGATACAAATGAAAAGAATAATAACTAATTATATATTTAAAAAGTCTTAAAATTATTATTATTATTATTATTATTTTCATATTAGGTTTAGGTTCAAGTTTGTCAACACGTATATGTCTCCGGACGACCAAACCATACCATTTTATCTTTTTTACTACAGTTATATATAGGATATAATTATGATATAATGGGTTTGAACTCGGGCCTTCTTTTTTTCCTTCTTTTTTTGCAAAAGAACTCGTTCTCTTCTTTCTTTTTGTTTTCTAATTTGTTCGATCTTGTTTTGTTTGACAAACCAATGAGATGTATGGAATCAAGTTTGTTTGAGCACCAATGATGAAAGGTGACAAGATACGATGTCAAACCTCAAAAAATAAAATACCAGAAATATTTACACCGCTAAGGCTTACGAAACTAGGCAATCATTCCAAGTCCATATGCTGACAATCAGACATCTGAAAAAATATTACATTTCTGCCTACTTGTAACTCCTTTCTTTTTCTTTTTTGTTTTTTTCTTCTAAATAGACACCCTGTTCATTATATCCGACAATTGTAATTGCACACAAGAATCAGCTGATGAGATATTTACAGGATTTTAGCAAGATCAGATCAATCAGACCATGTGTCACAAAAAATGGCAACTATGATACCAGGTTATGTGCAACACAATGCTGCTCCAGTACACTACAACGGTGAATTCAAGCATTACTAAAGCTTCATCTAAGTAGCGAAACTGCAGCAACTAGAACAACTTTGATATCACATTACATGAGGTCCAAAAGGCTGCTGAAGCTGCCCTGAGAAGAGCTGGATTTTGGTATATCCTGTTACAGATTACAAAACACAACCGTTTTAACTTACGGACGGAAAAAGTGCCAAGGCTAGTAGACACGCCAGAGATATTTAACATATAACCAAAAAAGTAAGAACAAGCTATGTATATATTTGAGTTTCAAGGAAGTTTTAAAAAAACCCATTACCCAGGCAAGCAAAAGATTTCAACATGACATTTTCATTATGTGCACCAACTCAGTATTAGTTCATCAATTCAACTACTACACATAGTAATTCATCAATTCAACTAAATCAAACTCTGTCAAAGTGCAAACTGCAAAATGTAAACCGTTCTGTACACAAGAAGACATGGTCAAAGACCAAAACAGAGGTGAATCTTCTTTTTCAAACTCTTTTTATGACTTGAGTATCCTGTATACCATTATAACCTTATCCCCCAAATACTGTAAATTAAACCTTGACTTCTCAACATTTTAAAGGACTAACCTTTGGCCAAGAAGTACAAGCAGCAGGGGATGGTGAGATGGGAACATATTTTCGGATAACAAATACATTACACATACATTTATGCAAAAAAATATACATATCCTGAAATATATTACCAATAAACATATATTTTTGTTCAAAGAAATACAATTCGACATCCAACACTCTTGTCAACTTTTAATGAATTTATTTTTCGATCATTATAGGACTTGTAAAATTTACACACACATTTTAACATTGTCGCACACATATACACACATAATAATTGGGTATATGTATTTTTCTGATACGCACATGATATCACGCACATAACAAAAGGCTAATCAGGCATTTGTCGCTATCTACAACCAGATCGAACATGTGCTAAAGCCAGAGAAATAATGTATCAGTAACAGAAAAGAAAAGTTTTGAAGATAAGGAATACAAGACAGCAACCAAGATCTACAATTCACTAAATTAGCTCAATACGAGGAACATACCCAATTGCTGTTGCTCCCCATGATGCAACATTATATATGACTTTGCTTCCATCCCATGCCTTCCGAAGCTTTCCCTTCTTCTTTTTCAACGAGAAGGTCTTGCTCAGGGCTGAAAAATTTCAGCTCATATCAGATCTTTATTATCCTCAAATCTCTGAATACGTAAAATATGGGATGAACAAAACTACATCAAGATTTATACAAAGATCTTGTTAGAAAATTGTACTCACCATCTTGGAGTTGATTTGGGGTTAAATCCTGTTTAAAGAGAAAAAATAAGACACTAAATCAGGAAAAGTACACTATCATTGTAATTCGAAAAAAAAGAAGAAGAAATACAGAATATGCAAAGCTAGAACATGAGAACTAATTAATCCAGAATAAGGTGTCCTGGGCCACAACCATGTTACTGATTAATGTCAAATACAACTGATTTTGTTTTTCCCTGTGATCTAAATTCAGGAAGATCAAATGCTACTCTAATCTGGGTAATCTAGATTCCATGTTATTTCGTAGCAGTTATTTCATTGTTGTCATGGGTTGACAGAAGAAACTGGCCAGGGCACTCAAACTTATTTGTGCGGACTAAGGTGTATGGCCAGAATTTCATCATTAAATCTCTATATATTAGTGTGCACTCAACAGTATCAAGATCCGAGATGGTAATTGAAAAGCAATAATGAAAATAAGGAATGTGACTTGAGCAATAACAATAATCTGGAAAGTGACTTGAAAATTTGGAACCAACACAAATGATTATTGACATACGTGACTTACCTTAGTCTGTTTGAGTGACAATAGATATGCAGCCATGAAACATGCAATACCATCTACAATATCTTCTTGCCTAACAAGAACATAATCTTCCTCTTCTGAATTGATACACCCACTTTCCCACACATCCTTTTCATTAATCATATCCCACGTACTGCCTTCTTCTGCCATCAAACAAAGATAATATTAGTTACTATCATTAAATGTTACTCCGTCTGTCCCCCTTGGTAGTTCACATTGGGGGACGGGGGCTCGACACGCATTTTAAGGCTCCATTGAAGTATTGTTCCGTAAATAGGTTTTTTTTTAAATCTTCTGAATAAAAATTTGTTTTTTAAAGTTTGATACAAAGAAAGAAATTTTCAAAAATAAATTATGGAAGTGTACTTTATATTCACCTTAAAATGTGTGTCAAGCATTGAAAAAAATGTATACAATTGGATGGGACGGACGGGGTAACATTTAATATTACTAAATCTGAAACGAGAGAATATGCTTTGTATCTTTTAAATCCACAAATCCACGATACATATGTGATTCGGTTCATAAATATTAAGTATACCAAGTACTATGCAGGAAAAGGTTAGTGCAAAATGGATTTGAGATTAAAAATAGCATAAAAGTTGAAATTTCTCTAAAAAAAATACCAAATGTATTTTGTGGAACTGATACTTGGGCGCTCTCTAGCTTTTCAAGGAAATCAGGGCTCTCAACTCTAGATTTAAGGAGACTGCATAGCTGCAGAACAGAAAATATATGATTTACAAATCTAAAACCATATAATATATATTAATATGAAATAAGTTATAGCATTTGTGCAAAGAATCTATACAACAGCTGCTAAAATAATACAGAAACTGGGAGCATGCTACAAGTTAAAGTTATTTAATATGCCATACAAGCAAAAAAAACTATCCTGATTTGTATTATTATGACCCGACTGCTGGGATTATTTTATACTTGCAGTCTGCACAAGTTTCTGAACTGTTAGTAAGCAACTAATATCAATTTTTTTTATCAATCTAAGAGGTCCATCTATAGCAAAAGCACAAGCATAGCTTCAAGCCTTTAACTACCAATTTGTGCTAAAGGGCCATTTCATCAAATTTACCTCCTATATTAATCTATTTCACCGTCAATATTCATATCACAAGATGCGAACCATTTTTCCTAAAAAGCCTCGTCTTTTCTTAATCTACTAGACTAAAAATATTCTATTTACACTGCTTATTAAGCGTTCTGCCTTAAGTTTTAATAAATCCTTCCCCATCTAAGTAATTATGCTAAATTTAAGTCTCTCTATGAACTATTAGCCTCGGACTAGCCTCAGACCACAGAACATTATCGATTCATAGAGGTAAAACACACAAATCTATCGTAATCATCAAATCGAGATTCTACCGCACCTAATCAATTCCATAACAAACAAACATCACCTACTCATTCTCACTCGCAATTAAACTATTAAACCTCAAAAACTAATATCCTCGAAACCGAGAATCTCATCAATTCATCGAGATCAAATCACACAAATAAGTTTTTCAACTACATACACAAAATCATACAGCTTAAACAATAAACCTACACCAATACACACATATACCTCATCAGTTTCTCTATCCTGACACGGCACAGCACCAGAAGACGAGCTCGAGCTCTCAGCTCTGCTAACGTCACCGTCAACGTCATCATCGTCATCATCATCGTCAACATAACCAGTATCGCTAAGGAATTGAAGAGCTCTCTGACATTGTTCGAGCACAGCGTCGAGTGTTTTCCTCCTCACGCGCACTCGATCTCTCTCGCTGATCGGTACGGATATCTCTACTGCTTCCATGGATATGAAGGTATAGATACAGGTGGTTGTGTGTATAGGAAGGTTCTGAAGGAGATTGAAGATGATAATAATTCAAGGTTAAGGCAGCGTTTGGATTGTGGTTAAGTGTTTTTTTGTTTGTTTTGTTGGGGTTTGACGTGCGCCGCCTGGATTTACACGTCTTTTCTTGTTTTTTTGTTTTTCCTTTTTTATGAAGAAGATGCAACAAATATGCTTTTTTGATTGCTTATTTAACATTTCTGCTTGTGACAATTTAACATTTCTTTGTTTTTTTCCATAATAGGGTCGAATTTTATTAATTACTTAATTAAATTATTTGATAATACATAATGCAAATCAGGATATATATCTCTCACCCTTCCATACACGATCAACTATAAAAATAATTATGTTTCGCTTTGCTAGAAAATGAGCAACATTATTTGCGAATTGTTTAACAAATTTAAATTTCACGTTTTTGTTGTTTAGGCTTACTAGTAGGACTCAACATTCATTTATCATTGTTTCTAAGTACACAAATAGTAGTCTGCTCATTTGGTTATAAAGGGGATAACTATCATTTTGGTCATGGGTTCGAATTTCACGGGAGTATAATTTATGATTATGTCTCCTCAGTCAGAACTTGTCGCTAAAATGCGGTTTACTTTGGTTCACGTGGTTTGCTAGGACCGCCTCTTAAACATTTTCATCTAACTTCAATCAATATGCCTTCATGGTCACGAGCTACAAAAGCATGGCTATAATAGTTAGATTCCTAAAAAATGGTTACATCAGAATTTGAATTTACCATAACACTTCCTGGTTATGGTTAGCTCCAATGTTCCTCGTTGTCTTCCTGAGACATGTATTCCAGAATAAGATCAAAGGTGTGATCTTGAACTCTTCTCCATTGGTTAAATATCGAGTATGCTGAACGAACCAATTCTGAAGACTCCAGACTACGTTGATGCCATATAAGTTCATTTATACCCTTCCATAGCATCCAAGTAATTGTGGCAATAATACAAACTTTTTCTTTACTCTATAGCTGAAATACTAATTGAAGCCACTCATTAAACTTGTTAAACTCATCTTGAACATGAATAGAGTGAAATTTCTCCCAACTGGATATAGTTTGAGGACGTAAAATGAGAACATGTTAAACAGTTTCCGAGTCTCCTTGTATGTGTTAGCATATATATTGATACTAAAGATGATTATGTAAATATTGTCAGAGAAATTGTAAATACATACTTTTCTTGTATCTCCTAAACTCATGTATATATTCATGATAATGCAATACAGAAGGCACGACATGTAATTCCTTCTAACATGGTAATCGGAGCATATAGGTTACTCTCTCTCAATTTTTTTTTCTCTTTCTCTCAAACCCTACCAGCAACCGTCCTTTTCTTCAAAGTCTTATATACAATCCTCTTCTTCTCTAATGGCAAATTCAACCAAAATATCTCCTTTTCATCCTGCTCTCTCTCTATCTCTAATATCAAGAAATTCATTTCAGTAATCTTGGATATGGAAAACGTGCAGTATTCTTCTTGGGCCGAACTTTTTAAAATAATTGAACGTGCTTATCAGGTACTTGATGACATCATACCACCATCGACGACGGAGAAAGCAAAGGAAACTTCGTCGAAAGCAGAAACTGACAAAGATCTGTGGTAACGTCTGGATGCTATTGTACTCTAGTGGATATATGGAACCATATCTACTGATCTTCTTCACACAATTCTTGAACCTGGCTCTACCGCCCAGCAAGCATGGGATCGTCTCCGTGATGTTTTCCAAGATAATAGAAATTCCCGTGCTCTCTATCTGGAAAATCAATTCTCTTCTACTTTTCTTCAAGATTTTCCAAATTAATATGCATATTGTCAGAAACTAAAAGTGCTTGCAGATCAATTGGCTAATGTCGGATCTCTAGTGTCAAACGATAGGCTTGTTCTTCGTTTAGTCGCAGGTCTCAACGAGAACTATAGTGGTATAGCCACATCTTGTTGCATATGGTAGGTCTCAGCAAATAGGTGTTGATTGCGATGACACATTTAGTCCGGTAGTGAAGCCGGCTACTATTCGGACAGTTCTTAGTCTTTCCTTGTCAAAATCATGGCCCATCCATCAGTTGGACGTTAAAAATACTTTTCTGCACGGGAATCTTGAAGAGACAGTATATATGTATCAACCCCGGGGATTCAAGGACCCTGTTCATCGAGACTATGTTTGCAAACTCAAAAAGTCCATATATGATCTTAGACAATCCCCTCGGACATGGTATGAACGTTTTGTTTCTTATGTTTTCACCATTGGTTTTACGCATAGTAAATTTGACCATGCGTTGTTTATCTATAGACATGGTTCTAACATGATATACATATTGTTATATGTTGATGGTATTATTCTGGAAGCCTTTTCAGATTCTCTTAGGAAATTAATAATATCTCATCTGAGCTCTGAGTTTGCAATGACTGACTTAGGTCCATTGAGTTACTTCCTTGGTATAGCTGTTACTCGCCATGCAGGTGGTTTATTTCTCTCTCATAAAATGTACGCTGAGGAAATCATATAGCGAGAAGGCATGTCCTCGTGCAAACCAACACCTACTCCGCTTGATACAAAGGCAAAGTTAAGTTCAACTGATGGTCCTCATATTAATGATAGTTCTCTTTATCGAAGTCTTGCAGATGCTCTTCAATATCTAACTTTTACGAGACCTGATATCTCTCATGTCGTATAACAAATTTGTTTATACATGCATGACCCTCGAAAACATCATATGAACGCTTTAAAGCATATATTGCGCTACCTGCAAGGAACTCTTGACCTTGGTATGCACCTGTATCCCTCTTCTATTACAAGATTAATTTCTTATACCGATGCAGATTGGGGGTGGCTTTCCAGACACCCCACGCTTTACCTCAGGTTATTGTGTTTTTCTTGGGGACAATATCATTTATTGGTCCTCGAAAAGGCAACACACCTTGTCTCGTTCAAGTGCAGAGACATAATATATGGGGGTTGCAAATGTGGTTGCAGAAACTTGTTGGATTAGAAATTTTCTTTTAGAGTTACATTGTCGATGAAAAAGGCTACCCTGGTTTATTGCGACAATATTAGTGTTGTTTATCTCTCTGGTAATCTTGTACAACATCAGCGGATGAAGCATGTTGAATTAGATATACATTTTTTTGGGGAAAAGGTAGCCCGTGGTGAGGTCCGAGTACTTCATGTACCCTCTCGTCATCAATATGATGATATTTTTACAAAACGATTGCGAAATTTTTGTTTGAAGAGTTTCGGAGCAGTCTCGGCGTACACTCACCTCCCACTGCGACTGTGGGGGTATGTTGGCATATATATATATATATATATATATATATTGATACCAAAGATGATTATGTAAATATTGTCATAGATATTGTAAATATATATATTCCTTGTATCTCCTGAACTCATGTATATATTCATGATATTGCAATACAGAAGGCACGAATTGTAATTCCTTCTAACAATATGTACCATGTCTTTAGTTGGTAGACAGTTTATGAATGCATTCCATAAAAAAATATAATTAGAGGTCCGAACTTTAAATTCCGCAGCTGTTAGGACGAAAACACGCGCTAATATTCATGCAAGTATACGCGTTCACAAGTAATATATAATTCTTTTTAGTTCGTTCCCACTGAGACTGGTTTACGTTAATTTCAATTAATGTACCTATGCAACGATGGTATGGTTATTATTCAATGCTAAGACGAATAACAAGTTTGGTTTTGATTAAGTAAGATATTAATTAACATGCAATTAACAAAGAGAATAAAAGGAGTTGATTTACTATATGAGACAAACATGGATTCTAACTTCATTAAATATTTCATTTAAAGTAATTGTTCTTAACCTTAACATGCAATTGTAATGACAACTAATCAGATAATACGAAACTAGTAAACGCCAACTTTCTTTGTACGAATACCCTACTACCAGACATCCACAAAAGAGATAGAAGCTAAATAGACACCAAATATATTGAGACCCTATATGTCTATAGAATTTGACAAGACAAAGGTTTAATGCGCAAGTTATCTATCGTGATTACATAGGGCAAGTAAGATGGTTAAAATTATCTACGAATCATGCATAACAATTACGTGAACCTATGCTAGCATGGCAAGTTCTAAACCTCTATATTCACTTTCGCTACAATAGAGATTAACACGCTCTTATAATTTCGTGACGCTCATAAGACGAATAAGCACAACTGATACTAGGATATCATACAATCACCACACACTAAGGTATCGAACAAATTAACTAAAGAAATCCATAAGTAAATCTGTTAGAATCCCACGATAACGATTAGTTCATAACCGAACTCATCATCACTGCGGGTTCCGATGAAAGCATGGTATAACAAACTAGGTCTTTATAAACTGAATAATAAATAAAGTACGTAACAAGAGTAATAGGTTCAACAAACAAGAAAACTAGCATCCGAGATTACAACTTAAATAAAGAATCACAAGAATAAACTAGATCCTCTTCGCCTTCGTTGAATTTGTGCTCCTAGGTCTTCTCGCCGTCTTCTCCTTAGTCTCTCTATGAAAAAACGTGTTTAGAGAGTCTTTTTATAGTAGCCCAATCAATCCAGAAGTCCATCAGATCAGTATTCTAATCAAATCAGGAATCTCAGAATTCGACCCGGCGCGGCCGCACGCTATCCTAGCGCGGGCGCGCTGTACCTCTGACAAACTGGCGCGACTGTGCGCTAACACAGCGCGGGCGCGCTGACCTTCTGGAAAAAATTATTGCTTCTGTTTTATTTGTTAGTTTCTGATGGCGATCAACAGGCGAACATCCGAGGCACCTTCCTAACACCAATTTAGCACCAAAATAATGCTAAACCTCATCATTCCCTCAACTATGCCCTGAAATACAAAAACACTACAAAACACATCAAAAACACAAATAACTCGAGTACAAAACAACAATTCAAGCCTTTATAAAGCATTCTAAGTGGACATAAATGCCACTTAACACACCCCAAAACTTGAACCGATGTTTGTCCTCAAGCATAACAGACTCAAAAACAAGAAATAAAAATGCATGAATGCAACGATCCCCTCAGAATAACTAAACCAATCAACCAGAAACATGTCAACAAATGCAATCAGATGAACAAAGTTCAATCAAATCCCACAAATCAACTTACCAGCCAGAAATGTGTGTGTGTGCAATTGCTTAACAGATATACTATCGCAAATAGATCAATAACCATGACTCACTACTCATCAAGGCAATCACAAGGTTATAAATAGAATATACATTAAACTCAAAATGACTGACAACACTTTAATTTTTACTGGAGTTATACAAGGATTCATGCCTTATTGATAACACATAAACAAACACAAATATTCTTTTTTGATCGTACAATGAGTGAGGTCCACAAAAGACTTATGCAATAATATCCATGTAGCGAGCGTTAGGCTAGTGAATCCCAGACTATAAAAGTCTCAGGTCACTAGGCACAAAGTCCCCTAAGAACTTAATAACTCGAGTATTAAAGAGCTCACTCGTGATCAATTTTACATAACTCGTATTTTTTCTTTTTCTTCTTTTTTTTCAATAATTTCTGAATGAGTGAGTTTCGCTCCATCTCGCTCAACCCTAGACTACTCATATAAATATGAGTCGGCTACTAGCCATTTGACACCTAGCCACAACAACTAGCAATACAATCCAATATTTTCTCCAATTTTTAAATATCCATGTTATGTTGTCACTAAGAGAATATCCTAAATTCTAACTAAACCTCAACAAACAAACAAGACATGATCATGATCTAGAACTCAAGCAACCTATAAGACTTAGTGAAATTTTTCTTGCTTCTAACATGCAAATCAATTCGTTAGGACTTAACATTCCTCTATATGACATCACTACACTAGCATCAATATCACAAATCAATCGGAAAAGCAAACTTAAGGGATTATGGTATAATGCAAATGCAACTATATGAAACATACTAATATGCAAAATAAAAAAAAAAACTAAAAATAAATAACTACATGACAAATATGCAAACTATATGAACAAAATTATCATGAATATGCAAACTATATGGACTCACACAAACATATTCCTTAACTACCACCCCCAAACTTAAAGTTTTCACTGTCCTCAGTGAAGGTAATAGTAAGGAATCAGGCATACCTACTCGAAATCAGGATGGTCATCACCCTCTGCGAGTGGAGTGTCAGGAGGCGGGTACACAACATCCTCACCAAAGACTGGACACCGGATGTAAACTCCTGTGGCTCTAAAAGCTGTCCCCAATGCCTGGGTGAGATCATGTGCAAACCTACTATGGATGTCATGCATCGCATCCATCCGCCTCGCCAAGCGCCTATACTGTGCTGGCCAGCACTGTCCTCTGCTTCCTGCTGTTACTGCGACTGTGAAGGACCGGCTTTACCCAACTGATGTCTCCATGCCGCTCTACTCGCCTGAGTTGTACCATCAGCATACCCATGAGGTGCTGGTGTTGGATATTAATCGCAGCGGGGGCATGGTAAAATACTTTTACACACATAAAATCCAAATAAAAGCATATAAATCGTGGTAAAAAACGAGGGATCGATTACTAACCTTTAATATGCGATCCAAGAGCAACGATCGGAGATCCTTAGCAGCTGCTCCTCAAACGTGAAGCACTCCACCGATATCCACCAAGAAAACGACGTTAAGGAGGAGGAGGAGGTGGAGAGAATTTGTTTTACTAAAACTTTTGGGTTTTTGGGTTCAAATAAAAATAGGGTCTATAATAGTATATTTATAGGCAAAATTTTCAGCTGAAATTTTCCCATAAATATTATTATTATTATCCCATTTATTATTCTCATTAATAATTAAAACACCTTTTAATTATTAATCCTTTTTCAAAACACTTTAGAAATAATTCTCTCTCTTGATTTAATTTCCAAAAATTAAATCCTTAATTAATAATATTAAGAACTTTTTTTAATTAATTTATAATCAATTAAATCTCATTTAATCAATTATTAAATTTGCCAATTAATTATTTATTTCACAAATAAATAATTATTAGCCATTATTAATTAATTCCTCCACCATTAAATCATTCTCTTTTTATGGTGTGACCCTGTAGGTTCAATATTAAGCCGGTAGTAGAAATAAATAATAATAAAACTATTTTATCATTATTTATATAAATTCTCTAATTTATTAAATATGATTAATTAATTAATCACATTTATTCTACATCGTGAGGGATACTTCTCAGCATATCGCGACTATCCGGATAATATGAATTCACTGCTTAGAATACCAAGAACATATTCAGTGAATAGTTACCGTACAATAAACTCCTTCTACCCTACAATGTCCCGATTAAATACAAGGCATAGATCTCGTGTCAAGCCTATCTAATTCAATCACTTGCTTACCATTTACTATGCGTAGTTCTATGCAAATTAGAAACTCCTTTCTAATTTCATTCACTCTGGCCAGAGATTCCTGAACTAGCATAAGTGGATCAGCCTTGAATATTCGCTTCCTTCACTGGAAGGGGTAGATCCTTTATTGATCATACATTATCTTCGTGTACAAATTCCTATACCCAGTAGAGCCCTAATAATTGTCCCTAGAGACTAAGAACTAAACCAAAGCATAGTTCAGTGTACACAAGATGACTATGATGACCTCAAGTCTAAGGATACTTGTACAACTATCACTATGTGAACAACTGCTGACACGTGAGTGAACTCCATCAGTTGTTCAGCTGTGCGAGTCATGTTCAGTAAACTTATTCTATAATAATCACCTACATACTAGCTATAGTGTCACCACACAAATGTCTATGAGAACAGACATCCTTCATAATGAAGCAAGTATAGTATGTACCGATCTCTGCAGATTATTAATTACCAGTTAGTAATCCTACGACCAAGAACTATTTAAGTTTAGAGTTATCATCTTTTAGGTCTCACTATTATGATCTCATCATAATCCATAAAAAGCTTTACTCTAAACTATGGTATATTTTATTTAAACACTTAAATAGATAAAGCCCGTAATAAAAACAAAACAAGTCTTTTATTAATATCAATGAAATCAAAACAGATTACATAAAAAATTATTCCTAAATCCTAATACATGATTGGACTTAGGACATATTCCTTTCAATCTCCCACTTGTACTAAAGCCAATCACTCTGGTATCTAATACCCATCTAGTCTTTATGACGATCAAAGTGACTTTCAGAAAGTAGCTTTGTGAGTGGGTCTGCTATATTGTTATGTGTGTCAACTCTATTTCAATACAATACAAGAAATGTTACCGCGCTCCCACTAACCCTTTTGTAGACGCATGGGTCATCTACGTTTTTAATAAAATCAAACTCTTTGATTGTCTCATCAAAACGGATATTCCATCTACGAGAAGCTTGCTTTAAACCACATATGGTTCGCAGTAGCTTACACACTAGGTTTTCATTTCCCTCGGAAAGAAAACCATCTGGCTATATGCCAGATCTCATAGTCGTAGTAAGCAGCAATCGCAAGCAAAATCCGAACTGATTTTAACAGGGCTACAGGTAAAAGGTTTCATCAAAGTCAATTCATTGCCTTTGTTTGAATCCTTTTGCCACAAGCCTGGCCTTATAGGTCTCCACCTGGCCATCTGCTATAATCTATCTTTTGTATATCGTATACATAGATTCCATTCCGGATTTCATGGCACTATGCCATTTCTCTGAGTCAACACTACTCATAGCCTCATTATAGGTCACAGGGTCGTCATCATCAATGATCGACAACTCATTGTCATTCTCAATGACAAGGCCATATTACCTCTCAGGTTGGCGAGACACTCTCCCTGATCTTTGAATGGGCTATTCCACAAAAGGTTGTTCAGTCAGAACATGTGTTTCCACTTGATCTGTAGTAGTTTGTGCTTCTTGAACTTCATCAAGTTCAATTTTGCTCCCACTGTTTCCTTCAAGGATAAACTCCTTTTCCAAGAAGGTAGCATGTCTGGAGACAAACACCCGATGATCGGTGTAAAAGTAATACCCTAAAGTCTCTTTAGGATATCCCACAAAACTACATTTTACGGATCGATATTCCAGCTTATCTGGGTCAACTTACTTGACATAAGCTGGACATCCCCAAATCTTAACGTGTTTAAGACTCGGTTTCCTTTCTTTCCATATCTCATACGGAGTTTGAGGAACAGATTTGGAAGGCACCTTATTCAGTAAATATGTTGAGGTTTCCAATGCATAACCCCATAGGAATACTAGAAGATTTGCATAGCTCATCATGGACCGAACTATGTCTAACAAAGTTCGATTTCTCCTTTCAGATACCAATCTGGAGGCGTCCACTGGGAGACTATACCATTTACTTTGAGATAATCTAGAAACACTCCATTAAAGTATTCACCACCTCGATCTGATCGAAGAGTTATAATACTATGTTTAGTTGTTTCTCCACTTCATACTTATACTCTTTAAACTTTTCAAAGGCTTCAGACTTGTGTTTCATCAAACACATATCCGAATCTAGATCTATCATCTATGAAAGTAATGAAGTATGAAAATCCACCCATGGCTTGCGTAGACATTGGTCCACATACATCTGTGTGTACCATTCCTAGCAAATTTGCAGTCCTCTCTCCATGTCTACTAAATGGAGACTGCAGTGCCACTATAAAGTGAGATTTTCATCATCCCTTTTCTTTTATTAGTTTGTTCAATCTGAAGTAAATTATGTCACATATATACAGACCATTATTTAAAGCACCACGTCCATAAAGAATATTATCTCTAAGAATAGAACATTCATTATTCTCAATAATAAATGAAAATCCAGCCAAGTCTAACATGGGAATAATATTCCTCACAATCGAGGGAACAAAATAACAAAAATATATCAAAACAATATTCTTGCCCGTAGGCATATGTAAATGAAATGATTCTACATCTTCAGCAGCAACTCTTGCTCCATTTCCCATCAGTAGAATCACCTCCTCTTCTTCAAGAGTCCTACTTCTCCTTAGTCCCTGCAACAAATTACAGATATGAGAACCACAGGCGGTATCTAATACCCAAGTAGAAATTTGATTTAATGACATATTCACTTCTATCATTAACATACCTGAATCAGAAGCGGTAGTCTCACTACCCTTCTTCTTCTTCAATTCTGCAAGGTAAACCTTGCAGTTCCTCTTCCAGTGCCCCACCTTGTTATAGTGAAAGCAAACAACTTTGCTCTTGGGGTCTTCAGCTTTTGGTGGAACCGGCTTTTCTTCACCTACTTTATTCTTCTTGGAAGAATTCCTCTTCCTTTTCTTAGGATTGGAACCTTCACCAATTAGAAGAACAGAACTCTTCTTAGGGGGGAAATTCGATTCCGCAGTCTTCAACATGTTGTGGAGTTCAGGCAGGCTGACATCCAACTTATTCATGTGAAAGTTCACAACAAACTGCGAGAACGAACTCGGAAGCGATTGCAAGACCAAGTCTTGGCTCAGCTCCCCATCTATGGTAAAACCAAGTTGTCCAAGACGTTCAATCAAATTGATCATCTTAAGTACATGGTCATTCACAGATGATCCCTCAGACATCCTACAACCGAACAGCTCCTTCGATATCTCATATCGAGCTGTCCTTCCCGCCACATCATACAACTCTTGTAGATGCATTAGGATAGTGTGAGCATCCATATGCTCATGTTGCTTCTGTAGCTCAATGTTCATGGAAGCTAGCATGATGCATTATGCAACATTTGCATCATCTATCCACTTACGATACACAACATGTTCATCATTATGTGCATCACTAGTAGGTTCAGTAGGCTTAGGTGAGTCAATCACGTATTCCAGCTTCTCAATCCTGAGAACAATTCTCAAGTTTCGAAGCCAATAATTAGGACCAGTCAATTTGTGAGCATCCAGTATGCTCCTGAGTGATAGTGCAGAAGACATAACGTACAAAGTAAATCTGTAAATGATAAACACATAACAACACTTAGCAAATAATCGATTTCATTTTAAAATACTATATGAATCAGGTCTTTATTCATAAGTGGCTCCCACTAGTTTATCTAATTTATTCAACCCCCTACGTGAAAAATTAAGCATTCATAATGCTAGTGTGAATAGGGATCCTACATTCCATTACACAACCCCAGCTGTGGCACGAATCGCCATGTAATGTTCAATAGGCAGACAACTCTTGTCAATTACATCTTATGTTATTCCCTAATCAAACTTTAGCCTCTTGAATAATTGGGTCTCGGCTGTGGCACGACAAACTCAATATTCTAAGTCAAGTCTAACCCAACATTCCGTACAGTTGAATCAGTCCCCAAAGGCCCACGGCTGTGGCACGTATCGACCTTTAGATTCTTATTCAATGTACACATCTCTATGTAATAGACAAGTATTTCTTATTTCGAAATCAAAGCCCTCGGCTGTAGCACGAACCGACAATGATTCAAAAATAAGAACTACTTTTTATCATGTTGGAAGGCTATGACCGACACAAGCCCGTTGTATCATTGGCCAATTACTACTTGATATTATTTAATTTTAGAGGGATTATATTACGTTACAATCATAATCATATTATAAAGAAATTCTTCCTTTTAAATTAAATATTTCAAATCAATAATCAATAATCAGATGATTCCCAGATCGGGTGGAGCATTGTCAAGAGGCGTCACTTAATAACCCTTTCTTACAGATCGAAATCTGTTGTTGACAGAATCATTCTTTCTCTCATATCGAAAATTCATATTCAATTACGTGTTTCACAAATACAAGAATCTCATGATTGTATTCATAATATTATTATTAAGGTTATGAAACAATTTCACTATACTAGGTTGTCAAACAAACGCCTTATGTTCATTTAAGTTCACCTAAATCTATCATCGCATGATAAACTAAACATATATCACATATATCACATATATCAACATGAATAAACATCAAGGTAGGCATGTTACATCATCTAGCACATTAGTCAAAGCATTATACATCTCTATGTATCACATGAAGCATTTAAAAGCAATTAAGAACAGTTAAAAACAGCTTTAAAACACTTTCGGAAATATAAACAGTTCAAAACTTTTATATAAACTAAAATTGATCACTCCATTAGATCCGTCTCAGAAAAACGAATCCAACGGTATATTGCACACCTAAAACGGAGTTACGAAACTCCCAGAAAATCAATTTTAATCTGGACAGTCGGGCTGTAACGCATTACAGGAACGCGTTACAAGCCCTGTAACGCATTCCGGTGATGCGTTACAACCCTTTTAACCAATTAAAAGGTGTAACGCATTCCGTGAATGCGCCACAGGGTGTAACGCATTCCCGGAATGTGCGACACCCTTTTTTTTATTATTTTATATAGCCGCCGGACAGATTCTCTCGAACGCCGTGCATGTCAGACCTGACTGTTCCTTGCTTTTCTAACTATCCGTGCAGAACATCACAGACAGCAGTACAGATATATATACATACTTACAATCAATTTATATATATATATGATTTATTTAATTACGAATTTAATTGTAAGAACTTCAAAAATTCATAATAAAAAATCTATACATCCTAAAATTATGAAAAAAATACCCAGACGATCTACAACACTTGTAGAACCCAGATCAACATTCAAAATTATTCTGAGAAACAATTTCTCATCAGACAAAATTAATCCATGATATAACTTGTAAAAATTATAATTAATTCATACAAGCACATAAAATTCTGAAATTTTTACCACAGATGTATATACATACAACCTATGCTCTGATACCATTGTTGGATATTAATCGCAGCGGGGGAATGGTAAAATACTTTTACACACATAAAATCCAAATAAAAGCATATAAATCGTGGTAAAAAATGAGGGATCGATTACTAACCTTTAATATGCGATCCAAGAGCAACGATCGGAGATCCTTAGCGGTTGCTCCTCAAACGTGAAGCACTCCACTGGTATCCACCAAGAAAACGACGTTAAGGAGGAGGAGGAGGTGGAGAGAATTTGTTTTACTAAAACTTTTGGATTTTTGGGTTCAAATAAAAATAGGGTCTATAATAGTATATTTATAGGCAAAATTTTCAGCTGAAATTTTCCCATAAATATTATTATTATTATTCCATTTATTATTCTCATTAATAATTTAAACACCTTTTAATTATTGATCATTTTTCTAAACACTTTAGAAATAATTCTCTCTCTTGATTTAATTTTCAAAAATTAAATCCTTAATTAATAATATTAAGAACTTTTTTTAATTGATTTATAATCAATTAAATCTCATTTAATCAATTATTAAATTTGCCAATTAATTATTTATTTCACAAATAAATAATTATTAGCCATTATTAATTAATTCCTCCACCATTAAATCATTCTCTTTTTATGGTGTGACCCTGTAGGTTCAATATTAAGCCGGTAGTAGAAATAAATAATAATAAAACTATTTTATTATTATTTATATAAATTCTCTAATTTATTAAATATGATAAATTAATTAATCACATTTATTCTACATCGTGAGGGATACTTCTCAGCATATCGCGACTATCCGGATAATATGAATTCATTGCTTAGAATACCAAGAACCTATTCAGTGAATAGTTACCGTACAATAAACTCCTTCTACCCTACAATGTCCCGATTAAATACAAGGCATGGATCTCGTGTCAAGCCTATCTAATTCAATCACTTGCTTACCATTTACTATGCGTAGTTCTATGTAAATTAGAAACTCCTTTCTAATTTCATTCACTCTGGCCAGAGATTCCTGAACTAGCATAAGTGGATCAGCCTTGAACATTCGCTTCCTTCACTGGAAGGGGTAGATCCTTTATTGATCATACACTATCTTCGTGTACAAATTCCTATACCCAGTAGAGCCCTAATAATTGTCCCTGGAGACTAAGAACTAAACCAAAGCATAGTTCAGTGTACACAAGATGACTATGATGACCTCAAGTCTAAGGATACTTGTACAACTATCACTATGTGAACAACTGCTGACACGTGAGTGAACTCCATCAGTTGTTCAGCTGTGCGAGTCATGTTCAGTGAACTTATTCTATAATAAGCACCTACATACTAGCTATAGTGTCACCACACAAATGTCTATGAGAACAGACATCCTTCATAATGAAGCAAGCATAGTATGTACCGATCTCTGCGGATTATTAATTACCAGTTAGTAATCCTATGACCATGAACTATTTAAGTTTAGAGTTATCATCTTTTAGGTCTCACTATTATGATCTCATCATAATCCATAAAAAGCTTTACTCTAAACTATGGTATATCTTATTTAAACACTTAAATAGATAAAGCCCGTAATAAAAACAAAACAAGTCTTTTATTAATATCAATGAAATCAAAACAAATTACGTAAAAAGTTATTCCTAAATCCTAATACATGATTGGACTTAGGACATATTCCTTTCAGCTGGCTGCCCACCTGGAAAGTGATCATAGGTGTAGCGTAGCCCTTTCTCACCTGCCTTCCCACCATACCACTCTTATATACTCAAAATCGTCGAACTGTCAATCGGGGCACTAGGAAACTGAAGATGCCCGTGTGCGGGCCAATGAACTCCAAGTGCTACACACAGCTTCGTCACTATGGACGCATAGGTAATGGAACCCGTAGTGCTGCCTCGCAGAAACCTCAGAAAACCCTAATAAATCACCGACCCGAGATCCACATACTCTCTCTGAAGAATCCCCCACAATAACCGTGCACGATCCACAGTAACATCATGCACATGAGAAGATGGCATGATGTTTGCACAAATAAAAGAATTCCATGCACGAGCAAACATGTTCATGCATGAGGCAGGGAAAGTATCATACTCGTTCGTGCCCTTCTTGAATTTCCAATGAGTGCTTGGAACATAGAGCGTAGCAACAATCAAGTCCAAGTTAAAATCATCCCACGTCTTAGCATTCCAATCCTACTGTTTTGGCCTCCTCTCGGGTTGGTCGATCACCCTCTGAATAGCCTTAGCATTGTAATCCACCGTCAACCCCCTCACCACAATAAAACCATTCTTATCCACCTTTGCGTTCACATAGAACTCATGAACAACACTCATAGGCACAGCAGGTGCCTCATAAAATGAAACCCAACCCATCTCTAAAATCATCTCAAGCAACTTACCATCCTTACTCGATGGCAGAAACCCCTCTCTTTCACTACGGGCTTCGTCAACAGCCTCGTATATTCCGCTTCAGCCTCCGAAGTAGCAAACCTAGGCCTCACACCCCCAATCACTCGAAGAATTGGTGGTGCTGCTGCTAACTTGAGTTCTTTGTCTCTTGAGTGCCATTGGATTTGAATAAGTGAAAGAGAAGATATGTGTATAAGAGAGATTTAGGTTTGAGAACTGAAAAGTGATGGAAAGGATTGTATATAAGTGTGTGTATATATAGGGATTTGAAAAATTAGTTTTGGAAAAGAAGTGGGATTTGATTATGGGAATAGTGGGAGTAATGGGGTTATTGGAATTGATTTGGAGAGGTAAATATAGAAGTGGAGGGAGTAAATTTCGGCTGGGTGCAAATATTTGTTTTGATTTTTCATTTTCTGATTTTTTTTTCTACTACAGGGGTGCAGCGCGGCCCGCCCGCATACCAGTGCGGGCGCGCGCAGCTACTGGACTTTCAGCGGGGCCGCCCCGCTTCCCAGCGCGAGCGCGCCGTGCTTCTGTAGTTGACACTAATTTTTTTTCTTTTTTTTGTGTTTTCTTCCACTTTTTCTTCCTTCTATCTTCTACTAATGTACAACAATCTTGGGTTGCCTCCCAAGAAGCGCTTGGTTTACGTCATTAGCTTAACATAGAATCCTGAGATCGAGTGGACAATAAAATGGCACTAACCACCTCGCAGTTTGCCGTGTCCCCATAGTAATGCTTCAATCGCTGTCCATTTACCTTGAATGCTTGGCCTGGATCATTCTCAAAAATCTCCACCGCTTCATGTGGAAACACAGTTTTGACAACAAATGGCCCTGACCACCTCGACTTCAATTTCCCAGGAAAAAGACGGAGATGAGAGTTGAACAAAAGAACTTGTTGCCCCGACATAAATGATTTGAGCACGAGACCCCTATCGTGCCACCTCTTGACTTTCTCCTTGTACATTTTGTTGTTCTCATACACTTGAAGTCGAAACTCATCAAGTTCATTCAATTGAAGCATCATTTTCTTACTAGCTGCATCCATATCAAGGTTCAATTTCTTCAACACCCAATATGATTTGTGCTCCAGCTCCACATGCAAATAACATCATTTACCATAAACTAATTGATACGGCGATATACCTAACGGAGTCTTGTATGCTGTTCGATACGCCCAAACAGCTTCATCCAGCTTCAAAGACCAATACTTCCTTGATGGACACACAACTTTCTCTAAAATATACTTGATCTCTCTGTTAGATACCTCAGCTTGACCATTAGTTTGAGGATGGTAGGCTGTACCAATACGATGATTCACATTATATCTTTGCATCATAGCAGTGAACTTGTGATTACAGAAATGCGACCCCTCATCACTGATTATGACTTTTGGAGTCCCAAATCTTGTGAATATCTACTTGTGAAGAAAATTAAGCACTAACTTCGCATCATTCGTCGCCAAAGCCTTGACTTCCACCCATTTCGAGACATAATCGACAACTAACAAGATATACTGATTATTGCAAGATAAGACAAACGGCCCCATGAAGTCAATTCCCCAAACATTGAAGACCTCAACCTTGAGAAGCACATTAAGAGGCATATCATCCCTCTTGGACATATTACCAATACGCTGGCAGCGATCACACTTCAAAATTAACCGATGTGCATCCTTAAATAATGTAGGCCAGAAGAATCCTGCTTGAAGGATACGAGATGTTGTCTTTTCTCCACCATAGTGGCCTCCGTAAAACAGTCAAATGACAGTCTTGCAAGATACCCTCAGTTTCGTTGTACGGAATACATCTTCTGATGATTTGGTCAGCTCCTTGTCGAAACAAAAATGGATCATCCCACATGTACCATATCACCTCATGAAGAAACTTCTTCCTTTGAGTAGAAGACAAGTCTGGACACATAATGTTGCTCACGAGGTATTCATAATGTCTGTGAACCACGGTTCCTCTTCTTGCACCCCAAACAATTACTCATCGGGAAAAGACTCATTTATCAATGTCTTATCCTATGAAGTTGCACTTGGATCTTCTAAACGAGAGAGATGATTAGCAACTTGATTTTTAGTACATTTCCTATCCTTGATCTCCAACTCAAACTCTTGAAGTAAAAGAACCCATCAAATCAGTCTAGGCTTCGAGTCTTTCTTCGAGACGAGATAGCGAATCGTTGCGTGATCAGTGAAAACTGTCACCTTCGTCCCAAGCAAATAAGAACGAAACTTCTCAAAACCATAGACAATGGCTAAGAGTTCCTTCTCAGTAGTAGTATAGTTCAGTTGGGCACCATTAAGGGTTTTACTAGCATAGTAGACCACATAAATATATTGTTCTTCATTTGCCCAAGAACTACTCCAACTGCATAGTCACTTGCATTGCACATCATTTCAAAAGGTTCATCCCAATTAGGTGCAGTTATGACAAGTGTCGTGATAAAACTCTTCTTTAAGCTCTCAAAAGTAGCTAGACACTCATAATCAAACTTGAAAGGGACATCTTTCTCTAGAAGATTGGACAACGGTTTAGATATTTTAGAGAAGTCCTTGATAAAACGCCAATAGAAACCCGCATGACCAAGAAAGTTGCGGACTCCCTTAACTGAAATTGGTAAAGGAAGGTTTTCAATTACCCCCACCTTGGATTTATCCACCTCAAGACCTTTACTAGAGACCTTGTGCCCAAGAATGATGCATTGTTGCACCATAAAGTGACATTTCTCCCAATTGAGAACCAGATTGGTCTCAACACACCTTTTAAGAACTGCGCCAAGATTTTGCAAGCACTCGTCAAAAGAATCACCGAATATAGAGAAATTGTCCATGAACACCTCCAGTTTCTGACCAATCATGTCAGAGAAGATAGCCATCATGCATCTCTGAAATATGGCAGGTGCACCACACAACCCAAAAGAAACTCTTCTGAAGGCGAAAGTACCAAACAGACAAGTGAAGGTAGTCTTTTCCTGATCTTCTGAAGCAATGCAAATCTGATTATAGCCTGAATAGCCATCCAGAAGACAGTAGTATTCATGCCCAGCCAACTTGTCAAGCATCTGATCAAGAAATGGCATAGGGAAGTGATCATTCCTCGTGGCCTTGTTCAGCTTCCTGTAATCCATGCAAACTCTCCACCCCATGACTGTTCGAGTAGGAAATAGGATAAATGATCTCTGCATCTAACCACTTAAGAATTTCCTTCTTCACAACCTCTGTCATAATCGAATTAAGCCTTCTCTGTTGCTCAACAATCGGCTTGCTTCCTTCCTCTAGCAGAATTTTATGCATACAATAAGAAGGGTTGATTCCCTTGATCTCTGCTATTGTCCATCCAATTGATGATTTGAACTCTCTCAAAATTCTCAAGAGCTTTTCCTCATCATTACCTGAAAGGTCAGATGCAATAATAACAGGCAAAGTAGATGTATCACCTAAAAAAGCATACCTTAAAAGTCCAGGCAATGGTTTAAGCTCGAGTATAAGAGCTTCCTCAATACATGGCTTGAGGCGCTTTGGAGACTTTTCAGCTCCTCCAATCAAAGTGATTCAAAAGGCATATCCAGCCTTTGATTCCAAGGAGAAGCATTCAAATATTGCAACTGTTCATCACCTTCATCATCTTCACTATCTGAATTCCCCCAACAAGGCTCTAAGGCATCAGACATTAGCATTTGATCAAGTTCTGAAGTAACCACGGAATCAACCGATTCCACTTTTAAGCACTCCTCATTATCAGTAGGGAATTTCATGGCATTGAACACATTAAAAATCAAGTCCTGATCCAGCACTCGCATAGTGGGCTCACCCTTCTGCACGTCAATCAAGGTTCGTCCAGTAGCCAAGACTGGTCTTCCCAAGATTATGGGAATCTTTTTATCCTCCTCAAAATTAAGAATTACAAAGTCAGCAGGAAAGATGAGTTTGTCCACCTTGACCAAAATATCTTCCACAATGCCTCATGGATATGTAATAGAACGATCGGCCAAATGCAAGGACATATAAGTAGGCTTAGGATTAGGTAAATCCAACTTCTTGAAGACTGAAAAAGGTATCAGATTGATGCTAGCTCCCAAATCACATAAACACTTGGCAACGACAAGTTTCCGATGGTGCAAGGAATAGTAAAGCTTCCACGATCTTTAAGCTTAGGAGGCAACTTCTGTTGCAGCACAGCACTCTATTCCTCCGTAAGAGCAACAATCTCTAAGTCATCGAGCTTAACTTTCCGAGAGAGAATACCTTTGATAAACTTCGCATAGCTAGGTATTTGTTCAAGAGCTTCAGCGAAAGGTATGTTAATATGAAGTTTCTTGAAAACTTCCAAGAACTTAGCAAATTGCTTATCTAGCTTTTGCTTCTGCAGCCTCTTAGGAAATGAAGGTGGAGGATAGACCTGTTTTTCCCCTGTATTACCCTCAGGAAGAGTGTTGACAACAACTGTCTTCCTTGGTTCTACATCTGCTTCCTTTTGCACATCTTTTTCAGCGACAACTTCAACTTCTGAAACTTGAAATTTTTCAGGATTTGCAACCTTCTCAGACCTCAATGTGATTGCCTTAACCTGCTCCTCAGCTTCCCTCTTGCCTGGCACTTCAGCGTCACTTGGTAGTGTACCACGTTGTTGATTCAGTAAGGCACTGGTAATCTGCCCAATTTGATTCTCCAAGGTCTTAATAGAAACCGCCTGGCTCTTGCACATGAGTCTCAACTCCTCCGATTCAGATTTTTCATTTGATTGTGGTAGCTGCTGAAGTTGGAGTTGTTGTCTTGGTGCATATTGTGGTTGTTGCAAACCGGGAGGGTTGTATTGTTTTGTTGCATACTGCTGATAAGGCTGTTGCACCGCATTCCGAGTGTTCCTCCAGCTGAAGTTAGGATGATATGGTTGTTGGGATGATAAGTGGTTGGAACTAGTTGATGCGACCTCTGAAAATTGCTCACAAACTGAGCTGATTCACTAGAAATAGCACACTGCTCTGTCTCATGCGCACCAGCACAAAGCTCACAGACACTAGTGATATGATTAACCCCATAATTAGCCAAAGAATCCACCTTCATCGTCAAAGCTTGAAGTTGAGCAGCTATAGCAGTAGCTGTATCCACTTTTAGAAATCATGTTACCTTGCCTTGAGGCATTCTCTGAGTTGGTTTCTAGCATTCTTTAGCAGCTATCAGGTCAATTAATTCATAAGCTTCATCGTAGCTTTTAGCCCATAAGGCTCCACATGATGCTACATCAAGCATGGGTTTAGAAGTTGCACCCAACCCATTTTAAAAGCAATTAATGATCATCCAGTTAGGCATCCCATGATGAGGACACTTTCTAAGCATCTCCTTGTAGCGATCCCAAGCTTCACACAAAGATTCTTCAGATTGCTGCACAAATTGAGTAAGAGGATTCCTGATTGCAGCAGTCTTCGCCATAGGGAAGAATTTAGTTAGAAACTTCTGAGCCAGATATTCCCAAGTAGTAATAGAGCCTGGTGGTAGAGAATGCAACCAACACTTAGCCTTATCCCTCAGAGAGAATGGGAAAAGTCTCAGCTTAATAACATCTTCAGTAACTCCATTGAACTTGAAAGTGTCGCAGATCTCGATGAAATTTCTAATATGCATGTTGGGATCTTTTATAGGAGAACCCCCAAACTGAACTGAATTATGTATCATCTGAATCGTGCTCGACTTGATTTCAAAGGTGTTAGCCGCGATGGCTGGCCTGATAATGCTAGACTGAATATCATTGATCTTCGGCTTAGAATAGTCCATCAAAGCCTTCGGATTCGCTGCAGGTTCTCCCATTATGACTAGAGCTTCTTCTTAAATTTTCTCCTCAACAAAAACTTCTTCAACTACTTCCCCCGCTTTATCCAGTGTTCTCTTGCGAGATCGAGAACGCGTTAGCATACACGCTCTCTAGAGTACCTAAAACATAACAAATACCCAAGTGAGTAAAATATCTGAGTCGGTGAACTTTAACGACCACTGATGACAAGCACATAAACTAAAAATTAACATCGAGTCCCCGGCAGCGGCGCCAAAAACTTGTTAGGACGAAAACACGCGCTAATATTTATGCAAGTATACGCGTTCGCAAGTAATATAGAATTCTTTCTAGTTCGTTCCCACATAGACTGGTTTAGGTTAATTTCAATTAATGTACTTATGCAACGATGGTATGGTTATTATTCAATATTAAGACGAATAACAAGTTTGGTTTTGGTTAACTAAGATATTAACTAACATGTAATTAACTAAGAGAATAAAAGGAGTTGATTTACTATATGAGATAAATATAGGATTCTAACTTCATTAAATACTTCATTCAAAGTAATTGTTCTTAACCTTAGCATTCAATGGTGATGACAACTAATCAGATAACACGAAACTAGTAAAAGCCAACTTTTGTTGTACGAATACCCTACTACCAGACATCCATAAAAAAGATAGAAGCTAAATAGACACCAAATATGTTGAGACCCTATCTATCTATAGAATTTGACAACACAAAGGTTTAATGCGCAAGTTATATATCGTGATTACATAGGGCAAGTAAGATGATTAAAATTACTTACGAATCATGCATAACAATTACATGAACCTATGCTAGCATGGCAAGTTCTAAACCTCTATATTCACTTTCGCTTCAATAGAGATTAACACGCTATCTTATAAGTTCGCGACGCTCATAAGACGAATAAGCACAACCAATACTAGGATATCAGACAATCACCACACACTAAGGTATCGAACAAATTAACTAAAGAAATCCATAAGTAAATCCGTTAGAATCCCACGATAACGATTAGTTCATAACCGAACTCATCATCACTGCGGATTCCGATGAAAGCATGGTATAATAAACAAAGTACGTAATCAAGAGTAATAGGTTCAACAAACAAGAAAACTAGCATCCAAGATTATAACTTAAACAAAGAATCACAAGAATAAACTAGATCCTCTTCGCCTTCGTTGAATTCGTGATCCTAGGTCTTCTCTCCGTCTTCTCGTTAGTCTCTCTATGAAAAACATCTTTAGAGAGTCTTTTTATAGCAGCCCAATCAATCCAGAAGTCCAGCAGATCAGTATTCTAATCAAATCAGGAATTTCAAAATTCGACCCGGCGCAGCCGCGCGCTATCCCAATGCGGGCGCGTTGTACCTCTGACAAACTGGCGCGGGCGCACACTAACACAGCGCGGGCATGCTGACCTTCTGGAAAAAATTCTTGCTTCAGTTTTATTTGTTAGTTTCTGATGGCGATCAACAGGAGAACATCTAAGACACCTTCCTAACACCAATTTAGCACCAAAATAATGCTAAACCTCATCCTTCCTTCAACTATGCCCTGAAATGCAAAAACACTACAAAACATAATAAAAACACAAACAATTCGAGTACAAAACACCAATTCAAGCCTTTATGAAGCATTCTAAGTGGACATAAATGCCACTTAAAAACAATTTCCTCCAAAAGACTGAATCTACAGCAGTGATATTATCGTCTATGTCTTCCTACATAAGAAGGTAATATCTTGGAAAACTTGACAGAATAATGAATGAGAGGATTTTTGTTGGATATCATTCATCAAAAGCCTGCAAAGTATTCAATCTGAGAACGAGGACAATTGTTGAATCAATTCATGTTTCCTTCGATGACAAGAAGATCACTCGAATTGACGAAGACACGCATGAAGAACTTGTGTTTGCAAATAAAAGACTCAAGTCATGAGATAATTCAAATCCTGATGACTTGTCCAATTTCGGTGACAAGTAAATCCTGACACTGAGTCTGATCCTGATGAAGATTATGATCCTGATTTAGCGCTACTTCATAAAGATCCATATGTTGAGGGGGAACAACATCCATACACGACTTTTACGGCTACAAATTGTACCCCTTTGCATGAAACTGAAACACCTGATATTTTCAAAGTAATTCAAGATTTTTTAGTCCAAAGTGATATTGGGTATGCTCTCACTGCTCCTTCTAGAATTTGGTTTAAACAGATTATGTAGATTTGGGAAAATTCAAATGTTGATGCTGAGAAAGGGGTCATTCTATTCACCTACATGAATCAGAAATATGATATCAATGCAATTGTAGTGTAGGCAGTTTTGCAATTGCCTGCGTTGAATGGCAGGACACCAGTTGTGACTCCTACTACAACTCTCTTTTAATGGGTCAGAGAGATTGGTCATAGCGTTGATTTCACTAAAGCTCGGGAGATGTTCAGAACAAAGCTACGAAAAAAATAGAATTTTTATTTTGACTGTATAAGCAGAGGTTTTCTGAATAATATATCTAATTTTGATGCTCTTCCATTATCTTCACTACAGATATGTTACTCATTGATATATGGTCATACTTTTGATTATGGTAACATTATTATGCAAATCCTAATAGCTAGATTTAGTGATAAAGCTGGTGGTTTCGGTTACACTAGGTTCTTTCAATTCATTTTTACATTTATTTTGCCTGGTGAAAGTTTTGAAAATGATGATTTGGTAATGATCTTTCAATTCAATTTAAAATCTTTGATAGATTTGGCAAAAAGGAAAGATACTTTCAGGAGAGATACAGTTTTACCAAGAGAATTGTTGGTGTTTTTGTCCACCAAAATGCCAAACAAATACAGTTTTCCAAATCCTAACACTATGGAACATGGCACATCAAACCCTATTCCTGACGACAGTGTTCATTTTTCTTCACTTAAATCGAAATACTCTATCACCTGTGGTTCTTCTAAAAAAGAATCAGTTGCAAAATCAAAGACAATAGCTAGGACTGATGTGTCTCGGAGACAATCAGGCTCCAAGATTGTTTCACACTCACCTAAATTATTGGAGAAACAAGGAGGAGTAAAGCATAAAAGTATTTACTCACTCACAAGCATCAAGGAGAATGTAGGAAGAAAGAGAAGAAACACTACAACTTGTGTTAAGCTGGTAGATGAGTGATCGAACACTGAGAGTGACAGTGATGGTCCAATTGAGTTGAAAAAGCATGCTGGTCCAATGGAGGATATTGGTGTTATTACATGAGAAGACCAAAGTTTTGTTGCAGCTGCTAAACCTAAGAAAAGAAGACTGATAAAATTAGCAGAAAGAGTTTCAACGCAAATAAATGGTTTAAATGTATTGGTTGATATTGCTCTGAATCAGGAATCAACAAATCCTGATACATTATCGTCAAATCCTGACAGGTCTCAAGAAATTCCTGACAAGATAGTGATAAATCCTGATAACAATTATTGATTCTCCAACAGCCAAAATTGATGAAATTGCTAAGAAAGTTGGTGTAAGGAAGTTTATTAAGAGAAAAAAAAATACTTCAACAGTTTATATAAGTAAAAAGATCAAGCTTCGATCACCACAGAAGGGGTATAGTCCACAAGAACCATCTTCTCAAAGTTAAGATGCACATGTTTATGCCCCAGCTACACAAGAACCACTTGCTCAAAGTGTAGATGCAAGCACTGAGATTCGTTTTACTATTCCTGACATTGTTCAAGGAAGTCATATTTCTGTGGCTGATGATATTCAGAAGACAGTACATGACAAAAAGCTCATCAGTAGCACATTACTACTTTGGATGCTATTATCAATGATCCTATTTTTTAGGGAAGCACACAAGAACCTTAAGTTTAAAGGATTGAAGAAGCTTTTAATCCTCAAGTCACACAAGAACCAACAGTCCAAAGTTCTGTTACAGACTTCTTAATAAATCCTGATATAGGGTCAACTCCTGACAAGCAGGATATTCATGATTCAAGGATAATTCCTGATGCATCTGTTCCTGACAGAACACATCCTGATGTATTGGGTACTTCTACAAACGCCATTTTGGTACAACCACTCAAGGCCATACCAATGGTTTCTACTCCTCAAGGCACAAATCCTTTACACATTATATCATCTGATGACATGACTATGATTAGCCCTTTACAAAGGAATACCTCTATCACATACAACTCTTCTCAGCCAAATCTTATTTCTGTATAACAAACTTATCTGAGCCTTTCATGTGAGAATGAGAGAAAAGATTTAGAGAAAAACTGAATTAAAAGAGGCAGGATCCTTACCTGGCAAAAGGAGAGGTAGTTGAGTGACTGGATTTAGTTAATCCTTGTGAGGAAACTCTGAATATTAAAAGTCATGAGATGAGCGGTGTGAGAAGTGATGAGATCACTTTAAAAGAACAGAGAGATTTAGGTACTTATGGTTCTTTTCTTTCAGAATATTTACAGGTAACTAAGCTATCTAAGTCAAGTTCTGATTTAAAGCCTAAAGGCATAGTTCCTAATACTGAATCTGATGATCCTGAGAAATCTTCTGGTGATGATGTTGAGACTGATGATTTTGATGATGATAATACTGATGATGTTGCTCTGTAAGCTGGAATAGAAGCATCTAAAAATGTTTAATTTTGGTTCATCATCTGGTCATGCTCGTACTCTTACTCATCATAGAGCTCATGAATGGAATCAAACCTGGAGATTATCAAGTGAAAAGATCTCTCTAGAATCTGCTCAGATTTTAGCCGATCATGTTGTTCAGTTGGTTTCTAATTCTGCTATGAAAGCATCTATCATGATCACAACCATTTTAGTCAAAGGGTTGCATTCTTCTGTCTCTGCACTCAAACAAGATAATGTTGATCTTAGAGAAGAGATTGTTGATCTTTGTATAAATATTAAAGGAACAAACAAATATACTGGCTTGATCAAGAGTATGTTCATCATGGAGGCTAAGCAAGATTACATGTCTAAGAAGCTGAAAGCTCTGGAGGTTGGTCAGATTGTAACAAATTCTAAGTTGGATGCTATTTTCTCTCTTCTACAGAGTCTAGATGCCAAAAAGGGGGAGATAGTACCAAAGACAAAATGTCAACCTGAATCAGTTTTGAGAAGAAATACCAATTTTGATGATGATGATGATGATGATGATGATGATGATGATGATGATAAGCAAGCAAAGAATACCTCTGATATTGTGCTAGTTCAAACTGGAACTGAAATTCAAAATCAAACTACACAGTTAACTCAAGTCTTTGAAGGTAAATCACATGGATCTAATTTAGAAGTTGCTCTTGTTACTCCAAGTTCAATTCCTGATAACAAAGATACATGTTCTGATTCTTTTTATGACACTGACAGAGTGATAGTAATTCCTGATTCTGTTAAATCTGAAGAAGAAGAAATTCTATTTCGGATGGATTTACAGATTCTCTCTGCTTATGTTGAAGCCTTTAATGCTGAAAATTTCAAGGAAGAAGAAATGGCTTTTGACAAAGAAGAAAGGGCACAAGAAGGAAAAATCAAAATTGTTGTTGACAAAGCAAATCAAGCATACAAAAATATGCTTAGAACATCTGAAGGGAATAGATGGAGGAGTACATATATGAAGATGTTACATGCAAGAGCAGAAAGGAATGTTCAAGTATTTCGAAAGATCAAGAATAAGTACAAATGGAAAAATATTACTGATCTTATTTGTAATGACAAACTGAGCTTCACTTCTGAAGGAATAAAGATGGATGGTTTACCAGATTCTAATATCATGGGAGATAAACAGTCTTGGTTAGTAAAAGCCAAGAATCTCAAGTTGATTGAACCATTCATAAGAGCCAGAATAGGAAATCATGAAGCTAAACTTGTCAACTTAAAGTTGTTGAACTTCACTCTTGCTGATAGTCCTGGTCAGAAAGTAACTGATGACCATCTGGATAGACTTGAAGCTGTGAAGATTATTCTTGATAAACATGATGGTTCTGAACCTAAACAGGAAATCTTACTCTTACTGCAAAATGATCAAGTTCAAGTTATTTCACTGGATGAACTGCTGATCATGTCTACAAAGGAATTGAAATATATTCATTAGTTGCTAAGAGTTAAAGATGAAATTTCAAAGTTATGATCAAAAATGATTCTTGCCAGAAAGAGGATACTGGATTATGGTCAATATTACTTTGGATTATACATTCCTACATACATAAACTTCAAAAGGGAAGAAGTCAACATAAAGAAAGGAGAAGCTGTGATTGAAAATGTTCTTACACAGAGACACATAACTATGAATCCTGATGGTTCTAAAGCTTGCTATGTGACACTAGAGGAGTTGATGATTGAAAGAATGCCTATCAGAAACTTAAGAGCTAATATTAATCAATTGTCAGATAAATCTGGATATGAGAAGAACTTGAAGATCATATTAGAAGAGATATTGTTGAAGAAGGTTGATGACAAAGTTAAAGCTTTTGTTCAGAGATACTGCAGAGTTTATCAAGAAATATGAAGATTCAAGTCTGAAACAAAGTATGCTTTGTACTCTAAAATTTATCTCTTTGGTTTTTGGCACTAGACATTAACTTGGAATTTATGCTTATTTTGCAAAGCATAAATCAGGGCAGATTGTTAGGAACTGTCTATGTCAGGAATCAGGATTTATCAAGGGATCAGGATCTGACAGATGAATCAGGATATGATCAACTGTTAGGATATGATTATCCGTTGAAAGCTTTATTATCATCCATTGACAATCTATTCAGTCATCCGTTGATATCTATATATGAATCACCGTTGAAGCTAAAACGTATATCCATTGATCAGGTTATCCGTTGAGAATGACTTAGATGACAAGTCATAATTACGAGATAAACCAGAAGGTGCTGATTTATAGGATCGTAGTTGATATGTATAGAAAGTTGTAGAATTATACTAGAACATATCTTGTGATTGATAGTAACTGATTGTAGTTGTGTAGTATATAAACACATAATAGGTTAGCACAATGTGGTAAGTACTTAACTCGAGTATTCGCACAACCTAGAAGCTCTTAAGAATATTATTATTGAGAGAGTTTTGTAATAGTTTATTAAAGATCAATATAAACTGTTATTTGATTCATCTGTTCTTACTTTACTTTCATAATATATCAATTTGTTTAGTAATTGTATCCAACCCCCCTTAAACAATTACTTTACTAGGCAACAGTTAATAACTCTTTACATAATAATTGCCCAATTTTCCACATCTCCAGTATCACGAATCTTCAACTTCCTTATCCAATGGTATAGACAAAATAATGTTTGTGTCCCTATTATCGAACATGTTTAGTACTAAGTCAGTATCCTAACTATTACTCTTAATGCTCATCAAAGAAGAAAGTGTATGTCTCTCTAAAACTGCATTATTCGTCTAAAGATAAGCTCAATTTGGTGAAGGGAGCATGGATCTTCCATAATGTTGAGGGACTAACCCTTTCCAACTCTGCATCAAACTCCCCTTCTAATTATCTTTTGGGACTCTAACACACTTCTCCAAATATAGCTAAGATTATAACCAATCTTAGCATTGAGAAAGGAACCTTGGGGTTAATATCGTGCTTTAAAAACTTTACTCACCAATTTTTTTGAGTATTTAAGCAGCCTTCAACCTTTATTACCTAGAAGGACTATGTTAAAATCTCTCACGCTCCAAAACCCCATACCTTCATATGATTTTCTTTTACACATTTCAATCCAATTTTTCCAATAAAAACCTCTCTCTTTTTTAGAATCTGACCTCCATCAAATTTTCACACCAGTCTTTCAAGTTGTTTGGCTTAAATCCACAAGCAATAGGAACGCACCCATTACATCATTCAGAAGAGTTTGAGCAACCGTCTTTAATAGTAACTGTAACTTACTGAAGTGATACAACTCATAAGTAGCTGAGTCACTTTTTAATTAAAACCCGGATTTAAAAGCATAGCTTCTAGGTAGTTCCACTCGAGGCAGACATAGGCTTTGGACATGTCAAACTTTAAAGACATCCAACATTCTTTCCCCTTGGTCTTTTGCTTCATGTACTACATGGCTTTAAAACTACCATGATATTATCTGTGATTAATCATCTGGAGATAAATTCAATTTGTCACTCAGAGATCAAAGAATCAATGACAGTCTTCAGTCGATTTGTCACAACTTTGAAAATGACTTTATAAATCACGTTCTAGAGAGATATAGGGCGAATATCAGTCATGAACATTGAATTTGGTTTTTTAGGAATTAAGGCAATGTTCATGTTCTTTAACTGATCATCCAACACTCATGTTTCAAAAAACATTCGCACTACTGAAACCATAAACCATGTCATCCCTAACAATATTTCAACATTTATGGTAAAAACTCGGGCTCATACCATCCGGGCCCGGGGATATCCGGGTGCATATTAAAGAGTGTCATCTTCACCTCTTTTTCATCGAATTATGCTAGCAACGTTACTTTATTTTTTAATTTTTTTAAAATGTAATTTTATTTTACATTTTTAAGCATATTAAAAAAACGTAATTTCAACTTATCTTTTCCGACCAACTAAAGTACAGCTTTAAAAAATTTCGTGTTTGTCTCAATAAATTTTAATATTTTTAATTTTGATATGTGCTATTTATTTCTTAACATTTATAAAATAATATGTAATTTTTTTACTTGCACTCATTTTCTTACTTTTTAAATTTTTTAAATTTCATATTTAACAATAACAATAATAATAATAATAATAATTGAAATATGACGAACGAAAATACTAAGTAATGTATATATAAGATATCTTTATTTGAAATGTACTTTAGTTATTTTAGCTCTAAATTATATTAAAAATAATGATTTTTTAGGAAAAAATTATTTCAACAACTATTTTTTTTAAATATAGTATACGTGAAAAATAATTCAAAAAATCAATTATCATGTAATTGTTAGTGGTTCTAAAATCTTGATTCAGCGAATCAAGATTTATGATAGAATAAATATGCCTTTACGTAATGAATAATTAATAGAATAGGACTAGTAGATTAAAGAGAAATTACCAAAAATACTAAATTTTTTATATTTTTTTACAATTTACTATCTTCTGAATTTTTTTTGTAAAAATACGGTATCAACCAAAATTAACTAAAATCAAGCATGATCAAGTTTTTTTGTTGCATGAGGTTGCATGGAGTTGCATAAATTCGTCGAATGTTGTATCTAGTTGAATCAAGTTGCAAAATATCGTATTTTTATAAAAAAAATTGAAAAATAGTTTTTTTGCAAATAAAATGTTTTTTTGCAAATTTTTTTAAAAAAGATAGTATTTTTGCAAAAATATTTTTAGACTGGGGTATTTTTCAAAAAACCCTAAATTATATGATATTTTAATAATAAATATATCAAGTAATATACTCTGATAAATTTTGGATTAATTCTGGAATTTACAATTAATCCTAAATTAATATTAATATTTTCTTATTTTATTCATAATATTACTCATCATTAAAGACCAAAATATCAAAATAATTGAAACTCGTTATCAAAATAACGTATTTGATAAATATGGTCAAAATTACTAGTTAAATATAATATAATAAATTAATATTTCAAGATACATTTTTTCGAGAAATGGACCTAAATGTCAATTTTTAGAGAAAAATTCCCAAATTGTCATTTTTGAAAAATAAAACCCAAAATGTCACTTCATAACAGTAGATAATATCGCGTTTTATTTTCTCATAAAACGTGACACGAACCCACATTTTACTACTTTTTTAAAATAGAAAATACATACATGCCCAACATCATCATAAAGCACTGAAGCAAACCCAGTTCTTCTCCTCCTCATCCCTCTTTTTTCCATTCTTTAAACGATTTTTGATGTTTTGGATTCTTCTGCTAGGTATTGGAATTGAGAAGAATTAGGGTTTATTATTGTTGATCCTCATAAATCATGGAACTAGAGGTATAATTCCTTTTTATGTTCTATGTATTTTCTTGTTTAATTTTTGTTTATGTGCTTTCAATATGTTTAGACTATAAGATGCAATTAGGTTACATGTGTTATTATATGTATTAAGTGTATGGATGTTGTACAATACTACAGTAGTTTGTACATTAAGTAAAGGATACAACTTACTTCTATTATATCTTATTCCTATGAGTTAGACTATGAGATGATATTGTGCATAATCTATTTGTTTATCGTATTTAGTTGAATTATCGTACATGAAATATACTTGTTCACTTGTATGTACGGTTAGCTCATGACGAAATGATTTAGGCATTGAATTTGTATGACATATAGTTGTGTGATTGCTCGAGTTTCTACGTTCATCATAATTAGTTGAATAACTGAAACTGAATTACTCGTAACGAAAATGATTTAGGCTGCGCACCCGAACGGTAGTGGCTGCGGGTTACCTACAATTAAAAAAATAATTTAGGCCTTGAATTTGTGTGGCATATATTTATTGCTCGAGTTTTTATGTTCATAGTAAATAGTTGGGTGGCATATAGTTTATGCTCAAAGTCAGACTCAATAGAAACCGCGTACGTGCAGGAGAGGCCATGATGCAAGAAATTTTCCGAAGAAGTGAATTATATGTGATATATTTACTATAGATGGCTTAATAGGTCAGTTGGCTTATTTATATTACATTGTTATGTTCTTCTTTCACAACGTCATTTTTGCATTTCAAACTTAAGTAATCGCTCATGTTCAGTTACTTAAGTATCTTACAGTTGATTTGGCTTTTAAAGAATTATTATATTCAAGCAAAAGGAACATTTAGAGTCTTCTATTCCTTTATAACCATATTTTCCTCACAGACTAACATCTTCAGTTATCCAGGTTTAACACATTGTGTTTCTAAAATAATAATTTTGCTTAAGGCTTGTATGAACCATAATGGATCAAAACAAAGATATAGTAGGATTTAAAATAACAAGTTAATTAGACAAATTTTAGTTTGCCGAAATATCAAACTTGTAACACATTAGAAATGCTTACAGTTACATGACATCCAGACATATAATCTCAATATTTTGCTGTGTTTATATTCATATTCAGCATATATTCAAGTGAGTCTACATGAAACTCCTACCAACTACTATGTTTTTATTAGTTGGCCAATGTAACTTCATCACTATGTATGTAGTAAGTTGCATACATGCAGAGACGGAGAGATGAAAATCAATGATCAATTCTAGTTGCAAAATTTTAGTAGTTAGTCTTTTATGTTTTCATTCTTGTTGGTTTGTTTAGTTTATAGTCGATATTGTGCAAAGTTTTGTGAATTGTTTCTAGATTTACTAATTTCGTAAATGTTTGTACGGCATGCATCCGGGCCCTGTAACTCTGCCTTCTTCATCTTCAGAATTCACATAGATCTTCAGATATTTGGAGGTTAGGATGTGGTGATATGTTGAAGTTTTGGCATAAAATTCCTAATAATTAAGATAATCTTCCTCTGCTGGATATTCGTATAGTTACTTTACTTCAGGCTACTAGTTTCTATGGTGTGGCATGGGTAGCATCTTTACAGCTTGATTGGAGTCTCATATCAGCTCTCATTAAGAGATGGAAACCAGAGACACATACCTTTAACTTGCTAATAGGAGAGGTCACTATTACTCTGCAAGATGTAGTTATTCTTTTAGGGCTTCCTATTGATGGTGATGTTGTTATTTCTGATGTCACCCCTGGCCCTAGTATGACTTGGTATACTTATGTTGGTGAGATATTTGGCAACACTCCCGATCCGAAAAAAATACATGAATGGAGCCAGAGTACGTTTGACCTTTATTTCTTCATGTGCTCCACCCTATTTACCAAATAATGCATCAGCAGATGATATTCAGTTTTAGGTGTTGTGTCATTTAGTTCACTTGAGTGGTGGTTTATTGTTTACTGATCATTATGGAGGTCTCTTTCATCCCATATTTCTGCACTTTCTTCGTGGCCTAGACAGATGTGGAGATTATGTTTGGGGGGCTGCAATTCTTGCATATTTTTATAGGGAGTTATGCAAAGCAAGCAGGAAGGACGTTGATAAGATAACTGGTTGTCTTATATTGTTGCAGTTATGGATGTGGGAGAGATTTCCCACTCTTTCTCCCACTCGGACCCCTGTCTCTTTATTTTATACTCCTTTCTGGGAGGGGCATCCTACAGCTCTACGTGAACTCATGTCATTTAGCAGTTTTTATTATTTTAGGTTCACTAATTCCCAAATTGGATTTTAAAAGCGCTTAAATGAATTTGATATAATATAGAACATGTTAGGGTTTAGGGTCTTTAGGCCCTAAACCATAGTGCCTAAACCTAATTTCATTTAGGGTTTAGGGTCGTTAGGCCTTAAACTGAATGTTTATTGTTATGTGATTATAGGTGGTTTTATGGTTATTCCTACACTACTACGGGTGACCGTACCCTCCCTATTACTCAGATGCTCTTGGATGGGTTTGGACCATAGCAGTTCATATGGGAGCCTTACCCTCTTGATGTCAGTGCTGATCTTCCAGCTTATTGCTTGTCTGGTGAGCATATTTGGTGATACTGCGGGCCTTTGATGTGTATCTTCATTGTGGAGCTTTATTGCCCTGATAGAGTTGCTAGACAGTTTGGGCTCGTGCAGACTCTTCATGTTGATGTTGTGTACTTGGATACAAAGCATAATACAAATTTGAGAGGCAGTGACAAGATCAAATGGATTCGGAAACATGCATCTAGTACAGCTATATGGGTGAATCGTTTGGATCATACGTTTGTGGGTGGCACGATTGTTGTTGAGATGCATCCCACTCCCATTTGATATTGGGTTGACTCCTAATCCCAAGCCACGTACTGAGCATCCTCCTACCGAGGACCCTTCCACTGAGATGCGTCCTACCGATTAATTCCACTGAGCAGCCTCCTTCTCTGCATCGTTCTCACTGGCCTATTGAGCGGCTAACTAGGGAGCTTTCTATTACATCATTTAGTTTACATGTTACACCTACACCTCCTACTGATTCTGATGGTGGTACAGATGTTGTATCTTCTCAGAGTGCCTATGCCCAGAGTTCGCAGGACCAGCGTTCCCAGGATCGTCCTAGGAAGTGGGGAGCTTTCTACACTTCTCAAGGTAAACGACGTTCAAAGAGAACTTTCAATCCTCCTAACTGTGGGACTGATGGGCAGAAGTGTGCGAAGAAATGAAGGTAAGTTTTACTTCAAGTGTTTAAGTGTGCGCGGTTAGTATGCACCTTAATTATTACTTTCGTGTATAAATGTAGTCCTAAATGTTGTTAATTTTAGTTAGTTGAATAAGAGAATCTTGTATTTACCATTATTATTATTAGGAGTTTTATCATCTTAATTAAAAGATAGTCCATCTTAATTTTACAATGCTACCAAGAGATAGTCCAAGTAGCAAAGAGCGAAATGACAGTTTAAAAATCTTAATGCTTGCCTTTGTTTCGTAGACTCTTCAAGTATACCTTGTGTCTGTCAGAGTCGTTCTTGGACCTCTACATTGTTTTAGACCATTTTCTGCTAATTTACTGCATTTCCTAATTCATGTTGTATTTTAATAAAGTTTCTTTTTAATGCAGATGATGGAGTGGATTGTGGATTTTAGGAACTATGCAGAAATTGGAAAATGCTAACATGTTGGGTGGTTGATGCTACTTAGTTTCTCAATTTTTGGGAGTTTAATTTATGAAATATTAAGGTTGTAGACTAAAAGACCGGGAGATGGGAGTAATTACCTTGTGTTATTTTTATTTTTATTTGAATTAAGACTTTACTACAATCATATTTAATCATTTTGTTGGTTGTATTTGCTTATATTTTAGATATGTACCTTGCGTCGAGTTTATAAATTACCAGTTTGTAAATTACAGATTATGAATTTTAGTTTTTTGTAAAACAGGGCATAGATGTGCAATATAAAGTAACATGTTAAAAAAATTATAGTAAAACGTTATATAGTACAGGTACATCGTTTTGACCAAAATGAGACTTTGTCTCGCGTTTTGTACCTAAAACGGTATTTCGTCCCTCATTTTTACTATGGCGTTCAGTGGATAGCGTTTTACGGGGGGTTTTAATAAAAAAAATAGAGCCTAACATTATTTCATGGGCCATTTGTACTATTTTTCAGATTTATTAAATAAATAATATAATGACTAAATGTTCTTTCTATTAGCGTTTTAGTTAAAAAGTTCTTTAGTGTAGCGGTTTATTGGGTTTTTAATAAAAAATAGATCCTAACATTACTTCGTGTGTCATTTTAATGTTTTTATTTTTTATTAAATAAAAAATAAAATGATAAAACATTTTTTCTATAAGCGTTTTACTTATAACCTTCAGTAGAGTAGCGTTTACTGGGTTTTAAATAAAAAAATAGAGTCTAACGTTATTTCGTGTGTTGTTTTTACTATTTTTTAGATTTTATTAAATTAAAAAAAAATGACAAAACATTTTTTCTATTAGCGTGTTACTTAAAATGTTTGTTTGTGTAGCGTTATGCTTTATTCTAGTACGCGTCCATCAGCCCAGACCAACTTATGTTTCTCCTCTTTTCTCATTCAAAAAGCTTCTGCTCTTCTCTCAAACAAACCACTAGTGTTAAAAACCTAAAACCCCCAATATCAAGAAAAATTTGTTATATTAGTATTTATTAAAACTTTAATTTATTCGCAATGGCTTTGGGTTCGGGATCGAGAGCGCAATCAGTTACGGTGATTGTGTGGATTTACACGGATGGTAATATACGGAAAACTCAATTAGAGGGTTACGTATATGATAAACCGGTTTCTAAGTAAGTAAGACCTGTTTCTAGTATGAATTTTAATAATGTGCGTGATTTATTATATTTGAAATTGAAAATTGATAGAAGTTTGTATGATTTTAATTTGCGTTATCGATGGAAAAATTTAAATGATATGAAATTTGATTTTATTCCGGTTGATGATGATGATGATGTTGAGATGATGTTTGGAATTATTGTTTCGAATGGACCTCCTCTTTTTGTTGAAATATATTTACAAAAAAGTTCAACTTGTCCATTGATTGAAACAAGTTCGAGAGTTATGGAAACTAGTTCCAGAGTTTCCAAGAGGAGTGGTAGTAGGGGTTTGGAAACTAGTAGTATGTATATTGGTGGTGATACGGGTAGTAGTACAGGTTTGGATGCTTATGATGTTGTTAGGTCGGTTTGATTACACGGGTGGAGACATCGGAGCCGATGGAGTTGAGGGAGGGGATAATATTCAATTTTAAAAAAAGTGTTATGATACGGTTACAAATTTTCATATCGGGAATCATCAAGAGATTAAGGTGATTAGATCAAGTGAGGTGTATTGGAATATGGTTTGTAAAATAAGGATAGTGGTTGTGAATGAAGTTTAAATGCTAGGTTGCGAAAATCACTTGGAAAATTCCAAATTATGGAAACTTCGGGACAACACACATGTTTGCGCACCACCGTTACCCAAGGTCATCCTAATTTGACATCTCATGATATTTTTGAACTAGTTAAGGATCAAATTATAGTCGATTGTTTACTAATCATGGAATCAAGATGTTGAGTTGGTCAATTGTGCATGCTAGGGGGTCATAGTGTCAAAGTCTATGATCGAAATTCTTTGTTTTTTAAAGTAGTCACTAGGAAAGTTGACCAAAAAGGGGGTAATGGGCATACTGTTAGGATTCACGAGCATTTGTGTTCTTGTGGGAAATGGCAATCTTATCATATTCCTTGTTCTCATGTGGTTGCTTGTTGCACGTATTTGAAGTTGAGCCATGAACTGTTGGTTCATGAACTCAACAAATTAGAGAATGTATCGATGATTTATAATGGAGTGTTTGAACCCATTCCGAACAAAGGGGATGCGTGTTGGACAACGGGTATTAACTATCCAAACGTGATCCATGGCAAATATGTTGAGAAAAAAAAAGGAAAAAGGAAGTCCATGAGTTACCAGAATGTGATGGATTTCCAAGCACCGAAAGGAAAAAAATGAGTTGTTTAATTAATGTTATGTTGCATTCGTAGACATTTATTAGTGAAACTTGTTTGTATTAATGTCGGCTAAAAAAATTTCTTGAATTTGAAGATTTTTATTGATCATTTTTACGTATACGTGTGTTTTGTTATTTTAATTTCATTGTAATGCTTTAATTTCGGTAATTAGAAAATTTCATAATTTTTGTGTAATTTTGAATAATTAGAAAAACTTACAGTAGCTGGAGATGTTCTATGATTCAAGTGAACGGAACATGAATCAGCGTTTTGAAGCAAAACGTGGCTTCGTGCTATATTTTTCTTTTTTAAAAAAATTAAATTAAAACGTTTCTTTAAGTGACATTTATGTAACGTTTAAAAAAATTGACTTTAAACGTATTTTTAACTTCCGTTTAGGCTCAAGACGGACTTTCGTCTTGCGTTTTAGCATTTTGTAAAAAATCAAAAGAAGTCAGGGGACGGACTATTATGCAGCGTTTTAGATTTTTTTAAAATTTTAAAACTGAAGCTGAACGTCTTTTTATGTAGCGTTTTGTAGTTTAAATATTAAAAACATGCAAAACGCTTAGCGAAGTAGCCTTTTATTGATTAAAAAAATCGTACAAAACGCTAGACGAAATGCAGTTGTGAAGTGACATTTCAGGGTTTTTTTTTTCAAAAGTGATATTTTGGAGCATAATTTGCCTCCAAGTGACATTTAAGTATGGATGGCCATCGAGTATGGATGGCCATTGGGTCACTTCGGGGTCAGGGAGTGGTATCCCCGCCCCGATCCCTGCCTCAAACGAGGAACGGGGATCCTTGCAGGGATTCGAGGTTTTTTTATATTTTTTTGTTTATTAAAAATTAAATTATAAATAATATTTTTCAATAAAAATTTACGTAGTAAATCACAATAATAGATTTTCTTCAAAATTTAATATTATTTTTTAGCCTTAATTTGAAATAATATTTATTTGTAGTATGAATAATAAACAAAAATATTATTATTATAATGAAATAATACCACGATAAGTAAACTTAAATCATTTAGGAGATAAGAAATTAAAAATAATAATAATATTATATATATATATCAATATTTATTTGATGCATTTATTTATATAATATTATTATTTAAAATACGACTCGGGGTCGGGGATCGGGGCGGGGAGATACTATCATCGCCCCGCCCCCGATTCCCGAATTTTTCATACATAACTCTCTGATCCCCCCACCCCCGTACCCGAAAAAATCTTTGATTACAACAGAGCGGGGATTGGATCAGAGTCGGGATGGGCAGGGGAAATGCCCATCCCTAAATTTAAGGCCACCACCCCATTTTTTCATAACCGCATATCTTAAAATACGCTTTCAAGTGTTGAATATTTTTAAAAATATTTTTGAGATATTCGATTTAAAAATTGGTATAGACTAGTAATTTTATATAGTTAACCCGTGGGGTTTACCCAGTGTGCACACGAAGGGTAGCGGCTGCGGGTTCTCTACGATAAAAAAAATTAAGACATTTAATATTTTTTTATTTTAAAATCGAGCCTCCCTCCTCTTTTCTTATCCTAGGGTTAGGATTTATCATTTCTCAAGTTAATCGAGGGGCTTTCACTGGTTTTCTCCGGTGGAAAGCCCCAACCACTTTATTTGCTTTTGTTCTCGTTAATTTTCTTTCAATAAAATCCAAATTTTTTGGCGTTTGCGTGTCTCATCTATTGGAGTGTGTATTTTGTCTCTACTTTTGAAGTGTTTTGTTATATTTTTTTTAGTTATGATTGAGTTTATTTGGTGTTAGATCTGTTGAGAACGATTTTGTGGATATTTTTGGTGATCTGGAAAGCATTCATTGAATCTGGGACATTAATGATTACTGCAAGAACTCACATTTCAAAAGCAAAAATTGTTCATCATTTGAGGGTTTACACTTTCGACATGTCTATCGCTGAAATCCGGCATGTAGATACATGTAGATAGTTGAGATGTCGTTTCTCTAATCTCAGTTTATGTTCTGCGATTGGTATTTCTGAATATTGGGCTAACAATAAATTTTACGTGATATGGTCAATTGTGATGTTACTGTTTTCCGGGATGTTGTTGCACTTTGGATTTGGAATGTCTTTGATTTCTTTTTAGTTTCAAGAATTTTTTAAATTCAATGTGTTAAACGATCAGAAACAAATCATCTAATTATTTTTAGTATGTTATTTATTTTCCAAATTGTATCGGCGGTTGGAGGTTTATCCTCACTATATTATGTTCAAGTTAATGAAAATTACTCTAATTAAAAAACTGTTAATGAAAACTGCTTTTTACTTAAAAAAACCGACCGAAAACGGACCATTTCAAACTAAAAACACAATTATTAAAATCAAATCAATTGGTTACTAGTTTCAAAATTCGCATGTTGGTGATTGCAATTTGATTTTCGGTTAAAACCCTCTGACACTCCTCCTCGAGGGATTAGGGTAATTCGGGCCGAGCGAGCCGGGTTTCGAGTCGGGCGTAATTAAAGCCGAGATTAATCGAGTCGAGCCGAGCCGGCTCGTTTAGTTAAACGAACCTAAACCTCTGTCTGAACTCGACTCTTTTAATTTTACGAGTCGAGTCCAGCCGGCTCGTTTAGCTAAACGAGCCGGTTCTTACGAGTCGGGCGAGACGACTCGTTTAATTTTACACTTAATTAAGCCTAAATCTTTACCCGAACTCGACTTATTTAATTTCACGAGTCGAGCCGAGCCATCTCGAATAATTAAACGAGCCGGACCCTCTACCCAAACTCGGTGCGTTTAACATAGAGTCCACTTAAACGAGTTTAAGTCGGGCGAGCCGCCGGACTCGAATTACAGCCGTACGAGGGATACTACTCCCATTATAATTTATATCGTCCATTAAGATTTGAAAATTATTGGTAAACATGTGCACGTATGTATACATGGGAAAACGTAGACAAAATTGGGGGGAGGAAAATGGAGGGAGAGTGCGCATAGAAAGAAGGTAACAAAATAAACGGTCAACGTGTAGAATGCGAGAAAACAAAGCGCAAAAAGCTCCTGGTTCTTGCCCAAAATGCAAGGGAACCTAAAACGACTAAAATTAACTCTGCCCTTCTCTCCTCCATTCAACAACCTACAAACATATCAAAACTGAAGAGAGAGAAACATATTCACTTTCCATTTCTCTCTCCTCTTATTTCCATCTTAAACATTCTTTCTTACAGGTATCATCACCTTGTTCATACATAAATAAATGTACTTGTGTTTTTACTTACCGTGTTTCTCATTCTCGTTCTCGTTAACCGGATCAATGCAGGTTAATTATCGAATGCACTTGAATTTAGATCATGACTAACAAAAATGCTGACTCTTCTCAGGTACATTTTTTTTTGTAATGTGTACATTTTTTTATATGCGATCGAATAATTGATTTATGTTTTTCTTTTAATGTCAGGCTGCGGGTGGCGGTGATAATGCACCTCCACCTGAAGCATCCGCAACCGCACCCGCACCCGCAAATGCACCTGCAGCTGACCCCGCACCGGGAGCTGATCCCACACCTGTGGAAAATGAACCTGCCAAACCTGATCAAGAAAATTGTCATGCGGGGAATAAGGTCATTTTTTGTTATTTAAATCTCGAAATTCCACCTATTCAAATGCGATTTCAGCGCATTACTATTGTGATATATTTATAGGTAGATGGTGAATGTGGGAACAATTGTTATGCACATGTTATGCGTTTTTTTTTGTGTACAACAAATTGTTTAGAAGTGCAGAAAAATTGTGATCCTTTATACATGTTGTATAAAACAAATTGGTTAATGTGGATTTCATAATGTACATTGTGATTTGAATGACATATGGAATTTGATAGTACCTTTGTCAAAGCTCGATTTGGTCTAAATCTTCTCTCTGCAATGCAGGTTTACAAGAGCGGGCCACTATTTTTATCTTCCAGAGGTCTGCTATTTTCTCTTTAAATGTTAAGCAAAAAAATTTGGTTTGACATGATTGGTTCTATGATAGTATGTATATCCATTCCTCTCCTACATGACTACAGTTTATAACAGTTGTTTCATAATGGTTTTTAAACTCTTAGTGATCAAAATGTATTGATATTTCTTGCAAAAGAAATGCAAGAGTTTTCTCCTCGCGACATCTATGAATCTTACAGATTATTTTAACCAGATTATTGCAATATATATTTATAGAATTTTTCATTATGAGACACATATCTCTCAGTAATTAGCCTCTATATAATTACTTGTATATTCTTCTTTACTGTTATGGACCTATGGAATCACTATCTCGTTACTCTGATGTAGGAATTGGATGGACCTCCTGGAAAAAGAGATGGTTTATCTTAACAAGTACCTCACTTGTCTTCTTCAGGAGTGATCCAGTAAGTTGAATTAAAGTAAACTCTTATCTGATTATAATGCTAATCAATATATACACATATATTTTTCGGGATGGGAGGACAACGAATGTCTACGAAGAATTTAAATTAAGTTTTAATGGGAACTGAGAAAGCCTTGTACTTTTATAGAATGGTACTTGCAGCAGGCATATATAGTTACCTATAAAGCTTCAATGAAATTATAGCTAATAGTTTCTGTCAATTAGACAATGGTCCAGCAGTATGTACAAAAAATTTCCTGAGAAGTAAAAGGAGATTATGTGCTAAGAAAATTATACTGATTTTTTTTAATTATCATGATGAAAGTAACAAAAAGAAGCATAAGAAAACATATACATAGATATACAGTTATCCTCTTGTTGGCCATTTTTTGTAACTTTTTAGACTTTCTCAGTTTCATATATTGTGCATATGGATTGTAAAATTCTTAATAATTAATCAGTGGTGGTTTTCACATTTCAGAATGTTGTTCCTCCAAAGGGAAGCGAGGCAAATCTTACTCTTGGCGGTATTGACCTGAACAGTTCAGGCAGGTTGGCCTGTTACTTTAATTCATTAAAGCAATTTTTTATAGTTACTTTCTGGTGCTCTAGTTTATCAATTAGTGAATTTTCAGTATGTTAGTTATTCCAGATGTAAGTAGTTTTTCTGAATTCTTCAGTGTGGTTGTCAAAGCGGACAAGAAACTCTTGACGGTGCTCTTCCCTGATGGCCGTGATGGGAGAGCATTTACACTTAAGGTTTTTTTTTAAAATTGCCCTGAGCTTTAGTCTTCATGTCTCTTACTATTCCTCTTTCTTAACCGGATCACCTTATGTATGAAAAAAGTCATATTTGACATTCTTAAGTTTCTTAGATTTTGCCATTTTCAACTATTTATAAGCTGGCAATGTTCTACTGATGACTGAACTAGAAGGAAAAAAGAAAGAAAAAATTGTTGTATCTCACAGTTTCAATTTTCCTTCACTTCTATCTCGGAGAAATTTTCATCATAATAATTTTTCTAGAATTTTTACATGTCCAGCTTGACATATGGTTTGCTGAAATTATAAAATGTTTGAATATAATGTTCAAGTGGTACACTGTTTAAACTAGCGAAGGGCTTCAAATTTTTTACTTTATTTGCTAAATATTGAATTAAATTGCATATATACGGAAATATATACACTTATCTATAACATAAGACAATAGATCTAAATATGCAAGTTCATTAGTTACAATTGCTACTTTTTCAAAAAAAAACTGATATCATAATTGTGGTAACACTTTGAGGGGGTTTGTGGGCGGTTGTTTACTCCTTAAACTTCCTTGTGCGCAATATTTGGAAATTCGGGAGGCAGATGCACTCCAGGATTCTTTGGAAATTTTATTGCTTGTTTACTTCAATAGAGGGAATTTTAGGACTTATAATGATTACAGTCCTGTCCTTTTGATGTAGAATATAAATTTAGCAATTAGCATCATTGTGGTCTGCAGTTGTTGCTGGTGTCTTCCATGACTTAGTTTGGAGGAATTGCAATTTTGATATTGAAATAAATTGAAAATAATTTTTCTTTCAGCTTTCGTGCTGTATTTTGTTATGTAGTCGCTATCATCCGAATCACTTGTTCTCATTTTTTTTTGCATTAACAGCCTGGGAAGGTGTGGTTTTCATGTACTAATAAGAAATTATCACTACAGGCTGAAACGTCTGAAGATCTTACAGCATGGAAAGAAGCATTAGAGGAAGCATTGGCAAATGCCCCTGCTTCCATCGGGATGGGACAAAATGGAGTTTTGAAAAATGATCAGTCTGACGCAGCTGATGCTCCTACAGAACAGTGTATGTCTTTCATATCTTCAACTGCATTTCATGTTTATGAATTTGCTTGTGCATTCTTAGTGAATTCTACATATTTTTATGTTAAATTAGAATCACATAATCAAAGAATTCTAGAAATTGGCTTTGCCTGCTAAAACAGAAGGTACCTTCAGATGGTTATTTATAGGAAACCAAAGTCTTTAATGCAATTTAGATTGAAAGTCTTTTTAACTGGTCATTATGTTCATGTCTTGGAGGTAAATAAAGTAAATATTTCCATCTTTCAAAGGTTTTCAAGTACTTGTATATATTTTGTGTCCTTCATTCTTTATAAATAAAGAATTGAATACTTCTAAAAAAAATCCTAAATATAGTATGGGTTGAGCTTTTAACCTTTACTGTGATTACCTATATGAAATACTTAATTACTGGAAAAGTTTTGGACTAATTTTTTTCATCGTCTTTTGCCAATTTCTATTTTATTTTTAAACTACAACCAGTTAGCTCGTGGAAATACTACACCTTTGTCCACGTTAACCCAAAGGCTAACAACTGCTAAGTTTTGTCATGCATTGAGCTGACACCTAATTATGACGACATGAAAATGAAAAGAAAGAAAACTACATTTTCCATGTCTCTCTGTCTGAATCACCCTTTTTCTACTGGAATAAAGAGAAATGGGTATAATAAGTGCATAAATTAATATCTTAATGCTAACTTAGTTCAAACATAATTTTTTTTTGAATTTTCTGATGGATTTATTTTTTCTGAAAGCCAGCTTTTGGGATTTCCAGCACATTAATTCCAGGAACAATCTCACTCATGAATGTTACATGTCGTCCAGCCATACTCGGTCTCAACCCTCATAACTATCTGTATAATTTATAATAAAAGCACTATCTGAGTTTTATAAAACACCTCAACCCATGATGTTAATTTTGCAAAAAAGAATAAGGCTTTTGTTTGAAAGAATTAATGTGTTTGTCTACTTGAGCTTCTACTGCTAATGACTCAAATATCAACAGCTAGATCATAAGATATCGAAAGCACATTTTTTTAGTTTGTTTTGTATAGTTGATAAAACAGTCTTTCAGGTGTCCTAATAAATAGTCCTTTTTTAAACAAGAACGCGGAAAACAGGTATCAAGTTAAGTACCTGAAAAATACTAGGGGAAAACTATGGTGTATTTGTACATTTGAGACTCTAGAAGGCCCATATTAAGATATAATTGTCCACATAGAATATCTATAATGTTGCAAATTTCTTGTGATGTTAAAATGTGACAATTTAGTTTGTACTCCCTCTCAGTCTCTGTTATTGACGGGTTGCTTGCTATTGTTGTACTCTCTTCTATTAGCTGATGCTTTGCGTTATTATGTTTATAGCAAAAGAAAAGGAGGCACCAAAAACTTTAGTCACTGGTCGACCGATTTTACTTGCTCTGGAGGATGTAGACGGAACCCCGTCTTTCCTTGAGAAGGCTCTTAGGTTCCTGGAAGAGCATGGTGAAGTTTTATTTCTACTAAATTTTACTCTTAACATCCCTCGTCTATTAATAACCATATATGTATATGTATATGACGTACCTTCTTTTTCTTTTTCGTCCTACTTTACCTGTTTATCATCCACATCCAGAATTTCCGCATCTTATAAGAAAAAAAGAATGACAATAAAGTGATATATAGTAAGTGCTTTTAAATATTGAAAAATTATGGACCATTTTCGTTAATCGGAAGTAAATGCAAGTTGCATATATTTTATGACAGTGTTGTTTTAAGATGCATGTACTCATGTAGGCACAAGATCTGCAAAAAAGCAGTTTAGATTTTGGCTTAGTGAAATTAAACTACACCCCTTCTCTTAGCAAAAAAAAACCTACACCCTCTTCATCACACACGTCTCTGTTGTAAAAAATATATCTTATTATCTATTAAAATGGCAGTAACCAAGGATTCAAAACATTCATCATCCATGCAGAACATGCAATGTATGGCCTAGCTATTGTGTTTATTAATTTGGATAACAAAGTGAGAGTGTATAAATGACTATAGAACAATGTCAGGACGATAGTTTTCAGAAGGTACGGGAAATAGACATATCTCAAAGACTCATTACTCATACCATTGATCAAACTTAATCTAGAAACTTTGAGCTTCTAAGATATTTTAATTGCTTAATGGGTATCCTACTCAATTATTAATTAGGCTCTGATATTTTAATGAGTTTATAAATCACTCACCAGTCCATAAATCACCTACCTGTCATATAAATATATTTTGTAGGCCATATTATCATATTTATACAGAATTACTCATCTACAACTAATATTTCAGGAGTCGAAGTAGAAGGGATCTTGCGGCAAGCTGCAGACGTCGAAGATGTTGAGCACCTAATTAGAGAATTCGAGCAAGGTCAGTATCCCTCCAACTATTGTGATTAATTATTCAGTTTTTCCTCGGCATTACTACAATTTCTGAGATGCTTTTGTTAGTAGTAGATATTCTCAGTATGCTTACCATTCCTGAGTTTTTCCTCTTTTTTACATTGTTTTCCTCTTTCACATGGTAATTTTAGTCTGGGCTGCCATATTATGTACTAGTAACAAGTAATGACTCTTTTATGCATTACTATCAACCACAAGCATAGGACACTTCATTCCCAGAGTCCCCTTCTACATCATTATCATATTTTAAGACACGAAAAGTTTAAACTTGCTCTTCTGGACAACCCATTGGATAGGTTTCAGGGAAGAAATAGGTTTTGGCTGTAAAATGCTTCATTTTAAGCTCCCACAATACTTGAAATTAGTTTTTTAATTTTACACTACCAATTAATTTTTTTGTTATTCATGATTGTTATTTGTTGCTTCACCACGTTACACTCGATAGTGGTCCGATCATACAATACTTTTATGTAAATAACAGATGGATCAAGACAGTCAATGGTTAATAAACCAATAAGCGCTTCCTTCCTGTCTCCTATATCCAATCTAGGGCAAGATATTTTAGTCATTCTGTTTTAAAATAAACAATTACACCAATAATATTAAATAAGAAATAGAAACATAGAAACAGCAACAAGTTGATCCATGGCTTGCTAGTAAGTTGCCTAACCAATTTGGTCAGCGAGTTCTGTTAATCTTGGACCTCTTTTGTTTCTGATTCAGGAAAGAAAGATTTCTCTCCAAATGACGATGCACATGTTATAGCAGATTGTATCAAGGTACTTGATTGAAGACATGTATTATGAGCGTCAAGCCATAATAATTGTTAGAGACTTCTCATTTTCTTTATATTCTGTTTCAGTATATTCTCAGGGAGTTACCCTCGTCTCCAGTTCCTGCATCTTGCTGCACCGCACTACTAGAAGCCTCTCGTAAGTTTGTTAATTGTTATAGTGAATCATACTCTATGTATGCAATACTATTATAAGAAAAATAGGATGTTCTGCACCAAATAATAGGGTTTTGTTGGATGTGAGGATACTTTAGTTTTTGGAAAAATTTATTGGTGATGGTCTTCAAGAGCCAACTAAATTTTTTTAATTATATTTGTTTTAATATATCTGTAAATTCATACATTTTACTCATTATGATAGGCGCTGATCGTAGCAAAAGAATCCCTGCTATGCGTGCAGCTATATGTGAAACATTTCCAGAGCCAAATCGCCGTCTACTACAAAGGTAGTTCAGATTTCTAATTTATTAAACTGTAGATGGTAATCAAGTCAGTTTTGATACTAGGTTCTTTATTTTAATGTGCTGATTAGTCCTGCGATTTTCTTGAACTTGCCTTTCCCATGCAACAGTCTACTATGTTGAATTTTTAAATGTGAATTTATGCACTTCTTCATAATGGAATGTACAAGCACACTTGACCTTTAAAACTCAATTTGAAATGCTTATCAGATCCGAACTGATATCTGTAATGTGTGTGCATAAATGTACGTGTTTGTGTATTTGCTTATTTAGTGTTTTAATAACCCCGGAAAAATGAAGTTGTGGATGGGCTTAAATGCTTTACCGGAACGTTTAGACTATAATTATTACCTCTGAGAGTTTAACTTAGCTGTTTGCATATATACTTTCAGTTGTATTTTTCTAAAAAGAAATTGTAACATTATTTTTAGTGAACATATGGTAGTCTACTGTTAACAATCAATTTCCACTTTTTAGCTAATTAGGGTTTGCCTTTTAGTTTATTAATTCTTTAAGACAAACTTCTTGATCCATTTCATCTGCTTAACCGGTGTTCATCCTGTTTACTCCTGCCAATTCTTCTCAGATTTTGACTATAGTATTATGCATTAACTCTTGTTCCCACTAAGAGGCGGCCTAATCAATTATTTATATCAATTTTATGATCAACAAAGCAGTTCTAAGATTCATAGCAAAAAACTGTAAAACCATGGATGAAGTAATTAACAAATTAAGTCATTAATTCGGAAGGAGAGTAACTACACAAGATGGGAATACCCGCTTCTAAACTAGTTGGGGTTCACAACCCAAGATCGTGCCGTTAAATATGATATTTCTTCTCATTTGATCTTCTTTTATCTGTATAATAGAAGTGGGATTAAATAGGAAAGTTCTTAAAGGGTATTCTTATTTCCTTGATCCTTGGTTCCTTTTCAAGAACTAACTCAACCAATGATTTCCCAGTTTTGATAATGACTTAGTTTTGCGCCTTTGAATCTCCAGAATTCTTTCTATGATGAAAATTGTGGTTTCTCACAAGGCTGTGAATCGTATGAGCACTTCAGCTGTTGCAGCTTGCATGGCACCTCTGCTTCTTCGCCCCCTTTTGGCTGGTGAATGTGAGCTTGATCATGATTTTGATATGGGTGGTGATAGTTCAATTCAACTTATGCAAGCAGCTGCTGCAGCAAACCATGCTCAAGCCATCGTTATTACTCTACTGGAGGAGTATAATAAATTTTTTGGGGTAAGCAATATTAATTAGTCAATCATACAAATTTTTAGAAAGAAATTATGGTAGCTCATTCTGCTTATTGATATGATCTGAATAAGTCTTAGCAATTCTCTTTTATAGTTCCAGAAGACCAGAACCTTGGTAGACATTAGTTTTTCTGAAAAATAATGAAAACATTGCCTTTTACTTTGGTAGTCTCTCTATCACACCTAAGTTTTCCTGTAAACTTTTTTACAGGATGGCTCCAATGACTCTGGGTTATACTCTGATTCAGAAGAAAGTGGAAGCGAGAGTGAGGAGCTTAGTGATGATGAATCCTTTGAAGATGATGAAGAAGAAGAAGATGACGGAACTGAGGGTTCATATTCAGAATCTTATGAAGGTTCAGAACCTGCAAGTGGAAGTTTTACTGGTGAATCTGATGATGACATCTCTGAGGAAAAGGTTGGTTTCTTTACATATTAGTCTCAGCTTGGGTGTGCTAGATTACTAAAATAGTTGGCTGTGTACATATAACGTAACGCAATGCCTATTCCAAAGTGCCCAATATCTTCAGACCAGAATGAAAATATGTTGTAACTTATAAGTCATAAACAAACCATCAGTGCATAAAATATAAATTTTGATGCCAGCCCCTTTGAATTACCCTGTATGGTATTCCGCCAGTCACTTGATTTATAACGAGCATTCTAAAACTTCAGGATGCCAAATCCTCTAGAGTAGATGATGTTGAAAGGAGTGGATTAAAAGATACTGAGAGAAGTGCATCTTTATTAAATGGACCTAGGAGACATAGGCGATCTGCTAACTGGGGACGAACTTCTGTAAGTATAAGATCTTTTAAGTCTTTCTGAGTCATTTGTACTCCTTTATTACATTTTACTTATCTTCTCGTTTATGAACCATCCTAAATGTATCTCTTCTCACCATCTGATATTTTATGCAAGCTATTCCTTTTATTTTCAGTATGCACTGTAGATTTGCATCTTCATTTCAATTACTAATTCTTACTGCATGTGGACCCAGGGAAGGAAGAATAGATCCATGGAATTTATTGATACATCTTCTGATGACATGTAAGCATTTTATAGTTCATTTATTTGTTTCTTAATAAGTATTTACCTAACCACTGTGATGCTACGTGTTTTTTCAGCTGTTACTTTAACTAAGACTCCACTTGTTTGCTTAGAATATTTTTCATGAAAAACAATTCTAGCTCTCCTATGATTGTTAATATTGCAGAAGCCAAAAAAAAAGACTTAGGGTAGTGAAGGAAATATTTATATATTAAAAGCTCAGAAAATATTATGCAGACATCTTATTTCCCATGCCTAATATACTTTCCAAAACATAGTATATTGCACCAAACAACAGAGCATCTTCATGTGCAACCACAGTTATTCTCATGTGTGTGGTGAATAGTTGAGTGTTGTGTGTGTATAGTATCATTGAATAAAGATGAAACTAACAAAAGTTAATTGGTTTACATTGAAACATATTTTTGGAAACTTTTTTAATTGTCTCTTCATCAACGTGAATTTGAATGTGGACCTGCACAATTTGTGCCTTGATATATTAATGTATGTTAACTCTTATATATGTCCTGAATGACCTGATTTCATCTCTGATATTTTGAGCCTCTATCAGAGCTGAAGTTGAAAGGCTAGAAGCTAGTAGAGCCGAGTTACTACATAAGATCAAGGAGGAGGTATATAATGTAGCTGTGTTACATTTTTTCAGAATTTACACTTATATGTTGAACAATTGTCATGTATTATCTAATAAATTATGTTTATTCTACACTACAGGAAAAAGCAAATGCAGTTCTATATGAAAATCTGAAGAAACACAAGAATTCTTTACATGAACAACGTATAATACTTGAGCAAGATGTATGTGTGAGGGTGCCTCTTCCAGTCTACATAAGTTCATTTACTCTTCTCATCACTTTAATATAATAAGATAGCTTTTCAGTTGTTCAAATGGTAAATGCTGAATTTCATTTGTCAAAAATAGTTGATTATGTAGAATGGAAAAACTTTACTTCATACTTATCATTAATTTGGCACACAACTACTTGAGTGGTTTTTCTTTTTAGTTTTTTAATACTGAAATTTTGACTATAATCAAATAGTTTTTAATATGTTGCGAAAGAACCTAAATCTATGGCCATTTCGAAGTTATCTAATCAAATGACATAATTTATCTTCATCAAATGATTTTTAAACTAGTCTTTTTTTTGCTAAATGATTTTTAATATAGTTTCTAAAGAACCTACTAGAATTTTCGCAGTTGTTTTTTCATGTAGCAATCGACAACATTTTATATTTTATTTGTTATGTTTAACTATATATTTCTGCGTTAGCAATTCTGAGAATGTTGATGTTAGCCTTAATTTGCATTCTTATAGTGGAGTCTACTTCCGTCAAATAATACTGCCCAGGTTGACTATAAACTGTCTTGATAGGTGGAAAGACTCTGTGAACAGTTGCATCAGGAGAGGGACTTGAGGGCTGCACTGGAAGCTGGACTGGAAGTGTGTGAGCATCCCTCCTCTGCTGATGATAAGGTCAGTTATTATACAGAGACCATCACCCAGGAATTATACTAGTCAGTATACTGAATGATAGTTTTAAAGGTCAAGGAGGAGCTTAAAGATATTTCAGGAGCAAAGACAGATGTGACCAATACGAGGCAGAGTGCTGATGATCACGAACAGTCCGAACAAATTTGTTGTTTGATGAGTGACCGGCCTCAACATCGTGAACAGAGTTCAAACCAGCTGTAAACATTTCCCCCATTGTTTTCTATAACCCCTCCTTCCTCTCCATGCATGTTTTTGGATCATATATTCTTATTAAGTTGATAGGTACCTTCAGCTTTTGGTAATATAAGTAAAATTATAGTTGCTACTCATTTAATGTCTATAAAAATTAAAAAATCTTGACGTCATTTATCCTTCTTCTGGAACATAGTTTAAACCATGAAGACATGCTGTAAATTTTCCCTACTGTTTTTTTCCCACCTTCCCATTTACTTGTGGGGGTCCAATATTCTTACTAAAATCAGAGGGGGAACTTCAGATTTTGGTAATATAATTGAAAAGATAGTTGAGACTCATATAAATGTGTAAAGACTTTAAATGTTCCTGATTTTTTTACTCTGAATAGATTGTATTTCTTAGAACATCCTGATGCCTATTAAGCACCTCGACCTGCAAACAGGAAAGATAAGCATAAGGATGCTGCTGCAAGTACAAAACAATCTGAAACTAGGAACAAGGTACTTACATTAACTATTAAAAGTTAGTATTTACCATGTTTTAGCTATTATACCAGCGGTAATCATAGACAAAGTCTTGCCTTGTTTAGTTGATATTTTCATCTACTGCAATTTTTTTGTGTAATTTGTTCACTGCCCAACCAAGTCCAGACGTTCAACACCATGTGAGGTTCCCAGATACATGTAATGATTTTCATTGCATTTAGTTCTGGTTGCATTCACTTACATTAAAATATCCTGGTTCCCTCTAGATATTAGAGTTGATAGGTACTTCAAGCCAATTTTCAATTTAAATGAAACTGCAAATATTACATAGATACATTTAACATCCTAATAACTTTGGGAGTGTTTGTGAATATATATTTACTTCTAAGAAAAGCTTCAAGTCCATAAAATATATATCGAAGAGTTCACATCACTTACAGTTCGATAATTGTCAAATTGACATTGAACAGGGAAATATAGACTGTGTAACCTACTCTGAAAGAAAGGGAGTAGTATAGAGTGTCCTTGTATGATGTTATTAACTTTCACTTTGACTGGCCAAACTACTCAATTTCAAAGCACAATGAGTACACATCTATCTGCAATGAGAAGATTATCATTTAGGAGACATAAGTATATCTGCAATGAGAAATATGCATTGGTCTTTCTTTTTTGCAAATTTGTGACATTATAATCAACATCTCATTAGTTAAATGTGTCAAATTGGATCTCAGCTCTCCAGTATAACATGCACCTAACAAATTTGCAGAGTGTTACAATGTTTGGTGGCATTTAATTTGGAAACAATAAGATTTTGGTGTGAATGCTATATATCTAAGCTTCTTTCAATCATGTATGTCTATAATATTTAAATGAAATAAGCAAGTCCTTGTTGAAACACCATTTTTTTCTTTCTGTGTGTAAACAGGAGGAATCAAACAGAGCAGACGATGAGAAAGATTCAAAAAAAGAACCAAAGTCTCAAATAGATTCAGTGCGCGGCTCAAAACATTCTGGATATCCGCCCAATTCTCCGTCAAATGACTCAGCAGCAGGCAGGCAGGCTGCACAATATTCCAAGAGGCAGAATTCCAGGGGGGAGGTACGTATAGTTTTCTTTTCTCAGGCAAAAGCCCCAAAGTTACTATTATCAGGATGTTTGAAAGGTCAAAAACTATACATTTACATGTGTTAGAATTTTGATAAGCACCTTGTTTTCCTTTAACCTTGTATGTTTTCAACATAAGCTGTTGCATACTGTAAATTCATCTTTATGACTACGTCCTTGGGTTCTGCGAATAATGAAAGTGGTCTTGTGCTACATTCTACTGGCGGCGCATATCGTTTAGATAAAATTATGATAATATTTACAGGTACATATGACTGCAAGAAACTCTAGTTTGGTTTCGGACTTCAGTCAGAATAAATGCACAGATATGATGCAGAGTATAACTAATAGAGTGTTTATTTACTCATTGAGCCAATTTATTAGAAATTATTTGCATCACTACTAGAGACTCTAAATCGTTTCCAATAACAGGGAACTACTTCTTCGAATCATGCACTGTCAAAGCTAACAAGTCGGCTTAACTTTCTGAAAGAAAAGAGGACTCAAATTACATCTGACGTCCAAAATTCTGACAAAGGCCGATCTCATGGTCAGCCTGCTCATAATTCTGAGAGTCATTCATCGGAAAAATCCAGAGGATCGGACCATATCGACCAAAATTCAGATAAAGGGGTATCAACAGAAGGTTCATCCACGGATCGAGTTAAAAAATCTGATACTCATGGGGCCCCAAATCTTGAAAGAGGAAAATCAGACCACATTGAAAAAGGTCGAAATGCAGCTCCTGCAAGGACAATGTCAAGATGATGACCGGTGCTTGCTTTTTCCATCTTTTATCATGTCCACTCATCCTTTTGAAGACAGTAGCTCACTGAGCGACAGGGAAGCAGCTTTATGAATGTAGCCCTTGACGGGAATCTACAAGATGGTGTAAGCAATGCTCAAGGGAAGCTAAGCACTTAGCGTACCATGATCTTTCAGAACTGATGCTGGTTTAATATTCTGGAACATTAATAGTTTGGTTTGGCTGGTTTAGGAATTAAGTAGGGTAATTGTACTTTAGGTTTGTATGTTGAATACAAGATTTATTTGTTAACATCTAGCCTGATTTAGTCGAGCCCTCTAAGTTTGTAACGTAATCCTAATTTTAAGCCTAGGGAGCTTGAACAACCTGGCAATTTTTATAAAATCATTGTTCAAATGTAATGAGGATGAAGCTTGTTCAACTTTTTATGTCACCTACAAACACGCGCAGACACACACACGCACACAAGACCAGGCATTAGTCATGGTATTGGTACAGCTTCTGCATTGAAGTTTTGTAGTTAACATACATGCAGATTCATACAAAAAGATTTGGAAATGAAAGCTGAAATAGTGATACATGCAGCAACATGATCAACCAGAGTACTAGTTACAAAGTTCTCGAGCAATACCCAAACGAGAATTTGCAACATCAAACATGATCCTCAAATTCTGCTGCTGCAAATTTGCTATTACATTCACCGCGGAATTTACATTATTTGGTGATGCTGCCATTGCCAAACACACTGTTGTTCCCGCACTACTGTGTATTAAACTGTTCTCCATTGGCAGCACTAAATCCAATCCAGTAAATCGGAACGTTATGGAAGGTGCAATATCCTCATTTGTTGCTGCAAAGCATGTGTCAAATGCTCCTAATGAGCTAAAGGGACCTGTTGTTTGGTTCCTGAACTCATCCCTTATTGCAGTGTACACGGGTTGGGCAAATCGGGTTATAACCGTGCCAGAGTCTATAATGGTTCCTGCACCGGTGTTTGGGTCGAATGCTAGGAGCTCCGGAGCAATGGGTACACTGACACGACCTACATTTATACCGGTGAGGTTTACATAATATAGTGAAGGACGGTGTGGATTTTTCAGAAGCGGTGTGGTTTGGATGTTTTTGGGTTGTCCCAGAGGACCTAGTTTAAGTGAACCAGAGAAGTAATATGATTTGAAACTTGGTAAACAATATGAGAATATACCCGAGTAAAGTGATCCAGTTTGTGAAAGAAGTGATAAGGGTCCTCGGCCTAAGCCTAATAAACCTTGGGGAGGAACTGATTTGCCAGAAACTTCGTTGATGCATCCGAATGCATAATTTGGAATAGCATCGTTACCTAAACCAATAGAATCATAGGAAAGTGTGGCAGAGAATGATGAATCCCCTCCATATGACTTGTTAAAAAGACATTTACCCGTGCCCGATGCAGGACAAGAAAGTCCGTGGACTTGGATACATTCAGGCATGGAACAATCCAGTGGAACGTACGTGGAAGATCCATTGGGTGAAAATATGGTGGATGTACATTGTGTACATCCGGTGCACGGGATCCATGCAGCATCATTACTAATATCCAAGACCATGAACATGAGTTGGCCCGGGGTACCTACTTTAACCCGGGCCACATAGTTGCCTATGTTCAATGCATTTTGGCCTGACGCAACCGGAACTTTAGTGGGTTTCAGGCCCGCAAGGCTGGATAAGTAAGCGAGCCTTTGTTGGTCTCTTGAGGCCATGTCTAAGACAGTGTTGACCCAAGATGAGGAAGGCTTTGGTGCATTGAAAGGTGAGCATTTGCCATAAATGTGGACAATTGATATTTCAGATTTGGAGTTGGAGGAAGAACAAACATCAGAAGCAGTGGCTGTTGTAGATAAAAGAAGAGTGTAGATGAAGGTTAGAAGAATGGTGCAATCCTTAAATGAACACATTATAACTCAACCAAACCTAGTTCAAGAGAGTGTAATGTATGGGATGATTCCGTGAGCTATGTACTGAAGACACATATATAAGCTAAAGCCGATGGAGAATTATACAAGCACCCATTATTATGACTATTTGATTTATAATATAGGATTTGTCCTTTAACGGCCGATATCATACACTTTTTATTAATTGGCTCATTATGGTCGGTACATATTATCAACCACAAAAAGACTCGATCAAATTTTACCGCGTAACTTGGTAGTGTATACCCGTAGACAAAAAAACTAGAAAAAATGGCATTACTGATATAATTAAACTTTTTTAATTTAATAGGATCTAGATTGAAAAAAAAATATTTTAAGGAGGTAATTATTTTATCAAAAAAATATATATTATACTTGTTATATAAAAATTAAAAAAAATATGATTTTAACGAGATTACCTATTTATCGAGAGCTTCGGCTGTAGCCTGAGGGAGGGAAGTAGGGTTAAGTACATTGTAGGCTGTAGCATTGGGATTGCTGTTCAGATAACGAACTGGTTGGAATTATGGGAGGACCCTGCAAATTTTTGGGAGCTTGTAGCAGTTGGGTTTTAGCTATTGGGGCTCACAGAGTATGTGGTTTACAATTTACTAGGGGTAGTTTGATTCCTAAGGTAAGTATAAGTATAAGCATGTCTTGCAAATAAAGTTATGAGTAGTAACTAGCCTATGCTTTGTAAAAAATTTATATTTTATGAATTTTTTAATTATGATTATAATCAAATTTTAATTTCAAAATTAAAAAATAAGTTAATTATTTAAAAAAAAAGAGTACATATATACGTACATTTTGCCAAATGGGAAAACAATTATCTTGTATGTGTTAATATGGAGTTAATTGCACGAAAATGGCATGAGTTATAATTGTTTTGCACAAAAATATTATAGGTACCTGTATGACTTATATATAATTTTTTTGCCACCCGATTGCATTCCGTTAGTTACTTTTAACGGACGTTAGGATTTTTTTAAATTAAAGATATAATTACATGAAAATAGTCTTAATTATTATTTTTTGCACAAAAATGATCTATTAAATAATAAATCAAAGAATATCAACAAATTAAATCAGTTACGAAATTAAAAACTAAAGAGCAGCTATAAATCTTTCTATAGTTCTATCTCAGACCCTGTTGAAAATAACGGTTTTGCTGATATTTTGTGTGAAGTCGAGTGCATAATTTTGTGTGTATTTCTTGGCTTTTCAGTATAACCCGAAGGTCTCTCTTTAGTTTATTCGATCTGTGTTGGCTTTATACTGAAATATTTTGTGTTTCTTTACATCATGCTCATTAGCTTATAGTGCTTATTGAATATGTACTAATTTTGTATGAGTTGTCTCGTCCCTAAGATGTAAAACTTTGATACTCTATAACTATCATTTTTAGATGTTGCCTTGCAAAATTTTGAATCCTATAATTCGATATGGAGTTTGGATTCATCATGATATGTTGGTACATTAGTATTCTTCATTAATATCCTTAATTATTTTTTCCATGTTATTAGACTGTAAATGAAAATAAGAAATTGCATAATTCTAAGCAAAACATGGCCGATATGCATGTTTTTAACACTTATTTTATGTGAATATTATAGTTTTGGCTCTGTCCCAATAATATAGATTAAGGTATTGTTTTCGTCTTGACTATGTCCTGGAAATTTAGATTGGAAATTTAGATTAAGGTGTGATTATGTAGTTATACAAAAGGAAAGTCATTTAACTTTATAAAAAAATAAGTTTTTTATGCTAATTTGTAGCTGCTATTTGATTTTTAATTCCGTGATTGATTTATTTTATAAATGCTCTTTGATTTTTAATTTCTTGATTGATCATTTTAGTGAAAAAATATTATAATTAGGTCATCTTCGTGCAATTACATCTTTAATTTATGAAAACCCCAACGTCCGTTAAAGATACCTAACGGAATGCAACATGGTGATAAAAAAATTATACATGAGTCATACGAGTGCCTATTATTATATGTTAGCCGTTTTTGTGCAAAAAAATTATAACTCATACCATTTTCATGCAATTAAGTCATGAAGTTTTCCTTTCAGAGTTAAACGTATTCACACGCACTCCGGTCACACCGAGTACCGAGAATTGAACTGAACTAAAATTTCACTTTCGGTTTAAATTTTAATTTTAAAAAAAATAATTCTTGGTTCGATTTCGTTATTAACATACTAGATCTATAAAAAACAGAACCAACTATATATATATAATTATATTATATTTTAAACTTTATCATATATAAAAATATAAGATTATAATAAATTTTAAGACAAAATTTGATGTTATGCTACATTAATTATTTTTTAAATATACGTGATGTTTTGATTTTTATTACCAATATATTTATATTAAATTTTTGAAAGGAGTCGAATATAAAATGCTATGTTTTTAATAAAAATACTTTTTACTAAGTTAAATTTAATATATAATCCAAATTAGTTAAGATTAAATAAAATAATATATATAAATAAATTTAAAAATTCAGATTTTCTGAACTAAACCAAAATTTACAGTTCGGTTCTAGTTCAGTTCTTCCATAAAACGAGTTTGATTCGATTTTTGAAATTTTTCTATTTCGATATTTGACTCTGACCCGTTGCTCAATCATATATATCATTTTATTTTAACAAAATTCGGACTCTCGAAAATGTTACTAACTATAGTGTGTTAAATAACAACGGCATCTTCAAAGTTATATTTTATACACTTAAAACTCTTTAAAATAATAGTATTATGATCGAGAAAAAATATTATTTTAGCAATTTTGTTATTTTATTTGAAAATAAAAATATAATGTATACTTTATATTTAACTGTAATATGAAAGCAAATTTTCAGTCTAATAATATTTATTACGAGTCAAAACAATGAGTTGGAATACCCAAGTCCGGCTCAACAGTAAAGTTAAGCGGTGCTTAGCAACCCCATATACAAGGCCCCCAATATTTTTTGTCCTTTATATATATACATAAATATTAATTATTTTTATAAGAAAATTATTTTAGGTAAAAAATATAAAATAGAAAAATTCTCCAAAAATAATATCAAATTGGTATTAGAAAATATAACCTAGATTTTCTTTTACCAAATTGAAAAAATAAATGACATTAGAGCATCTCCAATAGATGCACCTGTTAACTATAATATCTATGTGGCAAGAAACTTTTTGAAATTATAACTAATATGTAAAAAAAGGACTACTCCAACGCACAGACCTAACTATTTTTAGATGACAGCACGCTAGATATATTGAATGAAATGCCATCATCTATATAAAAAACTTTACTATGATGCACTCTCCTACTTTAACCCTAACGGGTGTACATATATATAAACATTTATAATTTGATATTTATAGTATATATATAATTATATATATATATATATAATTATATATATATATATAATTATATATAATTATATATATATCCTACTTTAACCCTAACGGGTGTACATATATATAAATATTTATAATTTGATATTTATAGTATATATATAATTATATATATATAATTATATATATATATAATTATATATATAATTATATAAAATAATGTCAAGTGTACATATTAAAATATTTTACAGGAAAAAATATAAGTTTTCTTTTAGTGTTAACCGAATTTATATTACTTATGTAAAATTACTAATAAACTAATATAATAAAAAAGTTAGCAAATATTTTGAAATGTATATTCAATGTTTAATAACTAATTTTTTCACATGTTTAAATATTACAATAATATCATTAAATATGTTTTTATGAATTGTATAATTTATTTCCACTTGTATTAAATAAAAAAATAATCAATGTTTTATTAATATTTCTTTCACAATCCTTTTTTTATCAAAACGTAGTCATTAAAAATATTAGTGTTGAAATTTAAAATTAATAAATCAAAATTATTTTTTCAAATATAGCTAATCATTATAGCTAATACCGTCAAAGCAAAATTTCTTACAAATTTAACAAATTCTAGATAATACATATTTTATATAATTTTAGCTAATAATTATAGCTACTCCCCTTGGAGATGCTCCTGTTGTTACATTTGTTGGGGCTTATCAGTTTATCAAAAAAATGTGATCTTTAATATCAATAGCAAACGTGTTGTTTTACAAGAAATCTAAAGATAAATTTATCATTTATTAGTAAAATTGACTCATTTTCAAATTATTTTATTATTTATCGAATTTTGTTAACAATCCCCGTAACAGTTGCATCTGCGGGGAGAAGTTTTTCAAAATTAAAATTGATAAAAAATTATTTACATTCCACCATGTCTCAAGAAAGATTAAATGGGTTAGCTATTTTATCCATTGAAAATGATTTGTTAAAAGATATTAAATACAAAAAATTAATTAGTGATTTTGCTTCTAAAAAAGCAAGAGCAATATTTAAATAATATAATATTGTGTTTTATTAATTTTTAAATGTTCTATTGATGTATGTGTTATTGCAACAGTGAACTCTATTTCAGGATTTATGAGGTAGTGCTAGTCTCTTCATTCTGGATTTTTTAATATATCAAGTTGAAAATAGAACATAGATTTTTTGTTAATATACTATTTTTGTAAAAAAATTCTTTATTATGTAAGGATGTTTTTTATTAATTAATTTGATATATGTTAAAAAATAAGTACCTCATTTCTAAGATTCGCGTAGGGTCTCAGACTTGGTTGAGACGCCCTGGGAATACCATTATACAAACTATCTTGACAAGTTCTCTGTTAAAAGGATATGAAGTATACCTGTCAATTCGTGAGTGTCGTATATTTTTGTATAGTGTATTTTTTTTTGTTTCATATACTTGAATGTTAAATATAAAATCAACATGTTTAGGACTCGTGTATCTTTGTTTCATGTACTTTCATTTCTGGTCATTTCGTATCGTGTTTTTCATATAAAATTGAATATTAATATTAATTAAAATATATAAATAAATTATATAAAAATATAAGTTTGTTAGCTAATTTTTTTACAAAATAAATTGAAAATATATATTTTGGATCACATTTTATAAAATATTGTAAAATCAAGTATTATTTAAAAAAAATATATGTATATATTTATTATAAATATTAATTTTTAATTATAATATTTATTTATTTCATATATTTCGTGTCATGTGGTGTACTCAAAAATGAAATACAATAACTATACTAAATTCCGATCATATACTTTCATATTTGTAAATATCCATGTCGTGTACTAAAATGATAACTATAAATTATTAGTATTTTATGTTATTGTATATCATATAAGTCGTGTTATATTCAAAATTACGGGATCTAACAAAAAGAGTTATCGAGAAAACAAGGATGAGGAGAATAGGAATATACACAGTAGTATAATCGCATGCACAGACGTACTCGTGAACCAAAAGCAACTTGAGCTGGGTTTTTTGGAATCTTTTGACAAGGCTGGTCAACCACGAGAATCCGGTCGGTCACGGGGCGCACTCGCACAAACAAACTTCCAGCTGAGCCGGACCCACCTCCCTCCATTTATTTACTACTGCTATCTTCAAGTCCACCAAACGTCGTTTATTTCGGTCAAAACTATCACATTTTAATATTCCGGTTTGTATAATTATATCCAACGGAAATTCAATAATGGCCTAATAAACCCTATGTGCAAGAGTACTTGCACCGAAAAAACGAACCCGGGAACTACAAATACTAGCTTTTACAGCCCTCTTTATTAATATTTGTATTTTTTTTGTTTATATTGTTGTTAATAATTTGAATGTAACTAACAAAATAATAAAATAAATTGATGTACAATGACAGTCTTATTTTGAAAATTTTAATTTGAATTTATAAAATTTTCAGTTAAAATCAAATAATATATGAATGATAAAATATAAACGGTTAACCTTTTTATTTTTTTTAAAATAATAATATAAAAATGGAAACATCAACCCTAGTCGCCATTTTTATATCTAGTTTAAAATGTTTCATGTTAGCGGAATTCGAACACGAAAATTTCGATTTTGGACCCTTAATATTTTGATCTAACGATCCTGGTCATTAAACTGGAAGGTCCAACGGCCTCCCTCCTCTCCTCTCCTCGGATTTATCCATTTTCAAGTAAATCTAGGGACTTTTACTGGTTTTCTCTGTGGAAAGCCACAGTCCATTCATTTTCTTTTGTTATCATTAATTTCATTTCAATAAAACCCAATATTTTTGTATTTCTGGGTCCCTTTTCTTTTGTTATCATTAATTTCATTTCAATAAAACCCAATATTTTTGTATTTCTGGGTCTCTTTCCTTTGAGCGTGTGTTTTGTCTTTTATTTTAGAGTGTTTTGTTATGTTTTTTTAGTTATTGTTGGATTTATTTGGTGTTAGATGTGTTGAGAACAAGTTTATTAATATTATTGATAATATGGAAAGTCTTTATCGAATCTGGGACGGTGGTGATCACTGCAAGAGCTCACTTTTCACAACCAAAGATTGTTCATCCTTCACGAGTTTATACGTTCGGCATGTTTATAGCTGGTATCCGGCCGTTAAGTAACCAGTAGAGCTAAAACCTTAAGGTGGTAGAGGAAGGAAGAAAGTTCCGAATAAGATCTTATACTTTTTAACATTCCTCGTCAATGGTACGATACGTTTTTCTACGATTGCCAACAACAAAAATAATTAATACCAATAACAAATACCAATGACAAATATCTAAATTAAATAAATGGGGGGTGAGAGGACTCGGACTCGATACCACCCCCTAAACTGAGCTTTGATACCAGGTTAAATAATAGTGCAATTTGGATCGCTCGGGATGACTGTGATTTCGTTTTTAGGTTCAAATATTTGTAAATTGTGTGTGTTAAACGATTATAAAACAAATCATCTAATTATTTTAATAAATTATTTGTTTTACCATCTGGTTATATCGGCAGTTGTAGGTTTATCCCGACTATACTGTGTTCAAATTGATGAAAGCTTTTTATTTATAAAAAAAATATAGAATTATAACCTTATTATGAAAATTGAATATGAATGTGTACCATTTCTAGTTATGATTATATTATAATTGTTATATAGCGTCCAATGTTTATGATTGATAAGATTTGATTTATTAACCTTATTAATATGTTTATAAAAATAATATAAATTTTGTTATTTCCGGGAGTCTGAATATAAAAATTTACGTGGTATATAAATAATAATATTGCCGGGATTCAAATCTAAAAACTTAGATAATGTATTTTATTAGTATTTAAACTAAACAATTCTGATCATTTAATTAAATATATGGGTCATTATTGAGAATAACCAAACTACAACTAGGCATAATACCAAATTGTGTATAACTCCCGTTGTCTTATTGAATTATATGATATGTGATGTGGCACCGAGATTATAAAAATATATAATCTAATAGAGAAAAAAATAAAAAAGTGAATAAAATAATGTGATCAATAAATATTAAATGTCTAAAATAATTGTAAGAAAAGAAATTAGTGGATATAAATAAATGTGGTTAAATTTTATATTATAAAACTTATTTTTTTGGAATATATAAAATTGAGAGGGACATGTAAAAAAGAAATTGAATAAAATTAAACGAGACTATCTATACTATACAAGAGACATAATATTTTTTTAATTAAATTCAACAGTTGTGTACTTCCGGAATCTTATTTGACACTGAACTGGAGACCTTATTAAAATAACTAAATAATAATTTTAAAATTAATAAGAATAAAAGGTCCAGATATAAATTAACCTTATCCTGTCATCGAAAGAAGGCCCAAAAGAAGCTCACGAGACTTCTATTTAGTTCAGATGAATATAAAAGTACCAGAAATTTTGGCAAAAAAAAAAAGTACCAGAAATTTTGGCAAAAAAAAAAAGTACCAGAAATTGTGGCAGTCCAATTCGTTAATCCTTCCTGGGACCAGAATGTCAGATTGGCCTATATGTCATGTCATACAAAAATATCTCTATTTTTTACCATTCCCTCTCTTCTATTGATTTGTATACAATTTAGGTATCAAAGTTAAGAAAATATGTAATTTAATGGAAAAAATAAAAATATTGGATAAAGTGATGGATTCAATCAATATTTAATGAATATAAGGGTGTAGTAAAAGAAATGAGTGAAAATAAGAGGGTGAGGTTAATTTTTATATTCAAACTTTATTATTTTGGGTAAGATTCAGAATGTATAAAATTGAATAAGGTATGAAAAAAGTAAAACTGTATAGAAATGAACGAGACAAAAAAATATGATAACCAGTAGTAATTACTACAAATTATTTATTTTTTTGTCAAGAGATACTTTCAGGTGAATGAATTATATCAAAATATAATATCCGTCGCGAAGGAGATTCTTAAAATATTTTTTAAGACTTGATTGTTTGGAGATATTCAAACAATTTTTATTGTGTATAAAATTTTTCAAACATAAAAGTTAGCATTTATGTGGCGAACAGAATGAGGCCTTGTCTCAGTCGTCTTGAATCGTGATAGAATATAAAAACATTTTAGGACATTTTACTGCAATTTTTTTTATTTTTGGTATTTATGTTTTTTTTATCATGAAAAATTATTTTGTTGATAGAATCGTAACAGAGTTTTTAAATGTTTGTTTCCGTAATAAGATAATTGTACATATCACACTTACAAACTTATATTCTGTGTCCCTTTAAGTTGCTAATATTTGAAATAAAATATTTGACACGTATTTTAAAGTTCATGTCCAGTATATTTATATAAATTATTTTGAAATTTTTTTGTTCTGAATAAATATTAAATATTTATTTTTTTTCAAAAAGATTTATTTTTTCAAAATATGTTATACAACTATACTAGATAAGAGTTTTAAAATGTCCATTGAAAACTTCATTTCAAATGTTAACGGACTTAAAGGGACGAAGGGTGGAGGGGTGTAAATGAGCTGTTAGTGAGATACTAGAGTCTGACTCGTAAAAAATTTGAATTCGGCTCGAAAATAATCGAGTTCGGCTTGAGCTTTTCTATTTTTTAACGGAGCCAATATCGAGCTTCAAATTATCGAGCCTATATTATTTTTAATTTTTTATTATAAATATATTTTTTAAATATTATTTATTTTTATCGAGCCGAACTCGAGCCGAACTAATCATATTTCAAATTTTTGTTAATATTTAGTAAATTAATTTGAGCTTTCGAGCCGAACTCGAGCCTACCGAATATTTTACGACCCTAGTTTTGAACTTGAAATTAAAGGATCAGTCAGGTTCGAATTCGAGCCCGAACTATTTTAATTGAGTTCGAGCCGAGCCTGACAGTATTCGACTCGGCTCGATTACTAACCTAAAAGGGAGTAAGTAATAATAAGATGAGAAAATTGGACCTAAGGTGTCCTCAGGTAAATTACATGAGTTTAGGAAATTTTATATTATAATATTTTAAGGACAAATTTGTAAATATAAATACGACCTCTATATTTACAAAAGTACCCCAATGCTTTTTTTTAACTTGAGGCATGTCTTCCTCAGGGACAACAATCCCTAATAGGATAATAGTACAAAAAAGGTAATTTTGAATTGGCGAAAGATTTCGTTTTAGAGCAAGGATGTCAAAAGAGGTCCAGATTAATTTCTTCGGGCCTTTGTAGTGTCAGCCCAAAATTAAGTCCAACTTAGTTTTACGTGACCTGCTAAATTTAGCATATAACGGTGAGAAACCGGAGTGTCATAAAAATTTCAATGTCAAATTGTTCGTCAAGATGAATGTTTACGAGTAATGATAAATATTCATTTAAATGATAAAAAATATCAAACAAAAAACGTTCAACAACGAAAATTTTATTTTTAAATCACGAGAGAGATAACGTGTCTTAAATCATAACCGGAAAATAAAAAAAATAAACGTAATAATTACAACGGTTATATTTAATATCTCTAAACTTTTTTAACAAAAAAATTTGAATATTGAATTACAAGGTCGAAAAAATAAGCATATTTAACGACGGTTATATTTCATATCCGTGTATAAGTTTAGAAGAAGAATTTGATTTTTGAATTCTAAAATAAAAAATGTGTCATGTATCTGTTGCGGAAAAAAACGCTAAAAACATATAATTGTATTATAACACCTACATTTGGTACCTATATATATCACCTTCATTGTCCCTCTATCAAACACAATTAAAAGTTCACTATCCATCAGCTTCAATTTGGTGTCCAATCAAAATTCCATGGCCAGTTTGTCCAGATCATCGTCCAGTGGCTCATCATCCTCTGAGCAAGACCATCACGTTAGTCACATTTATTTTGTTGATTTAGTTTTTTTAAAAAAATATTAAACTTTCACTAATAATTATTGATTGGTATAGGATGTTAAAGGATGTAACTTGTCTCACAAGAAAGACGACGAGTTTGCTCGATTTTTTGAGGAGTATAAAAAGAAATTTGTCGAAGAAAGTAAGAAAGCAGCTGTTATCGAAGAGCAGATGAAAGAAGTTGCTGATAAGTTGGAAGCAATTAAGGCAAATGTATTTGAGCTTGCCACAAAATGTGAGCAATTAGGGAAGATTAAAAAATAATGACAAATATTTGTAATGTCAATTACATCTATTGTCCCGTTGATGCTTTTTAAAATGTGATATTTTTTATAATAATTTGTTTTAATGTTAGAGGAGTGAAAGTCCATACCGAATTGATGCGGTTTCAATAATATATCATGCTTGTATTAGCAAATAAAATATTATTTAAGACTCTATTTAATGTTTTCCGTTAAGTATGTAATACCAAATTTTATTATATCAAATTAAAATAATGCAGCTATTCACACTTGAACAAAATGATAATTTCAGTCGAGTCTCAATTGGATATTAGCCCCAAATTTTATTGTTTTAATTCAAAATCAAAATTAAAAATACGCAGCTAATCACATAAACAAGATGATATAGTTATGTTTAATTGTAACTTTCATTCTTTCTCTAAAAACCTAAAAGAGCATAACCCAATTTCACCTCTCTTCTCTGAGCGGGTTCTTTAGTCCGCCCAATTTCTCTACAACAAAATGATTTCATTGTTGTAACTCGTGATTACATACACGTGTTTTATTTAAAATAATCGTTCAATTCAAATATTTTATTAGATTTTTCGATATTAATAGTGTTTTTAGAAAAAAAATCCTTTAATGACTATTAATTTTGTCTATTATGAAAAAATTTAGTACCTCGCATTTCAACAATTGGATGAGAATATATTTCTCTGAATGATATTTCCCTTCGTTTGTAAAAAAAATAATTATAAAATTGAATAGATATGCAATTACATAGGGGTCTATGTATATTTTGGTTGCATTATATCTTCTCCCCTCTATTATAAAAATCGACCGATTTTTTAAAAATTGTCGATAAATTGCTCAAAAATATTTGTCCGATTTAAACGATTTCTGATAAATCGCCGATTAATCATCTGATTTTTTTTTAAAATCGTCTGATAAATTATAAATCGGTATTTCAACCGAATAGTTCCGATTTCCGAAATCTGTAACACTGCTTCTTCCTGACCATCATTCTTTAGTTTGAAACTTCAAATTATCTTTTTTTTTAAATGTAGATTCATGTATGGATCATCCAAAATTTTCCAAGGAATCATTTCTTTTTACCTCCTCGCCTCCCAAAAAAAAAAATTTATATACGTAGCCGCACAACAAGATGATGATTCTCGGGCTTTTGGGGAGCCCGGATTTAATTTAGGAGAGAACAAATGATATTTAAAGGGGATTAATTCAAATTTAAAATTGTTAAATACTTTATATAAAAGATAGTAATAATCTTGGACGGTTAACATCACCAGCCTCCCTCTAATCTCCTTAATCCTGCCCTTTCTCCGCTCTCCTATAACCATAAAAATTAATATTTCAAATTATGACGTAAAATAAATTATTAGTAAGAACAATTTCTATTATCGATGACCGTCACAAATGAGTAATAACCATTTAATTTAATAAAAATTTTAAATTTGATAATAAATATTTTAGTTGGGTTTGAATCAAATTTATATATATTTAATTTTATCAATTGTTAACGCAAATTTGTACCCCTCAATCAATGTGTAGTGGAAGTGGACCTATTAGTTCACCTACACCAATGGTAACATTTCTGGTAATTCGAATATTCAGAATGTGTACAATGTGAGTTTTGGTGAACACCGAAATAGTTCAAAGTGGGTGTATTTTACGTTTCCGTTTAATACACGGCTGCCTATCCCCACTTTGTTTGATCGCCGCACATGCCAATAAAAGGAAACACTTGCATTGAATTTCCCCTCTCTTTGTTTTTGGTAAAAATAATTGCCATTTAATCCCAAATGTCGGAGGTCATTTTAGTTTTCGAGCTAAATTTTATTTTTATTTTTTATCCTAATAATTTATTTATATATTAATTTGTGAATTTTAAAATTAATTATTAGCTATTTCGTAATTTGAAAAGTTTTGACCTTGCATTCAAAATGTCGAAATTCATTTTACTTTTCAAGTTAAACGTCATCTTTAACTTTTAATAATTTGTTTGTTGATTTATATTAAGGCTTGGATTTTAATAATTAGTTATCAGTTATAATAGTTGGAAAGTTTTGATCTTGCACATAAAATGTCGGGGTTTATTTTAGTTTTCGAGCTAAACGACATCTTTAGTTTTTGATATTTTATTTTATTATTATTTTAATATTTTTTAGGTTCATAAATTTTTTTAATACTAAATATTTATATTTAATTGTTTAAATATAAATTAAAATAATGAAATAAAAGTTGATACTGATATCCCTCCCTTATACCCAACTCTCTACTTGCGAACAGTGTTGTAAAAAGCGCATTAAGCGGACGCTTAAGCGGGGGATTAAGCGGAATCGGAGGTCAAAGCGCTTGGATTAATGCAAAATCGGATATTTAAGCGTTTAATAAAATTTAAGCGTTTCTAAGCAGAATTAAGCGGATTTTGACCGATTAAGCGATTTTTGACCAATTAAAAGGGGAATTAAAATAATTAGAAAAAAATAAATCTTATTTTTAAAAAAGGTATAATTTGATATTTTTAAATGTTACTTGTATTTTTTAAGTTGATTATGACTTTGTGAATGATTATTTTATTGATTTATTATAATACGTGAATATTATCTCTTTATTCGAAAATATATTCAATACTTTTAATATATACATATTTATTTATTTATTTATAATCCGATTAAGCGTCCGCTTTTAAAACCGCTTAAGTGCCCGTTTTGGCGCTTAAGCGCTAGAAGGTGAACTCATCGCTTAGGTCCGGTTTGCGCTTTTTACAACGCTCGCGAATAAAAAATCCATGCTTCGGGAGTTTGAGGAATGAGTATAAAATTTGATTTTTTTGAATCAAACGTGAAATTACTCAAACTGATACCTGATTTCAGAAAGTGGCGAACTAAACGAACCCGATTGTTTTTGCCACAATATTAGCCAAAGGGACCTGCTCATTCTTCCTGGCCATCATACTATCTTTGAATTATCTTTCAAAAAAAAATTGCAGATTCGTTTTTGATTTATATTAATGTGAATTTTAAAAATTAGTTATATACTATATCATAGACTCATAGTTGAAAAACTATTAGTTAGTCTTGCACTTGCTTTAAAAATTAGACGAGACTAAATACAGTAATACAAATAAACTTGTTATTTGTTGGAAAAAAGTTGAATAAAAATTCCAAAACCTTGAATCTTAATGTTTGCTGAGTCGGATATGACACGGTTTCTTATTGCTTTTTAAAAACAGGCATGACTCGTTTTCAACCAAATCACACTATATTTACAACAGTATTACAATAGTACTATCAACTAATTGACCAAACCCAAGAAATAAATATCTTCACAATTTTAATCATTTAAATTCAGAAACTCGGTGATTGGGCAAGTGACCCATCAAAATCAAAATCAAAATCGTTAGTCATTTCATTTACCTAGAATAAATCACAACCGTTAAAAAACATATTCTTGTGAGATCTTCACCGTTGGTTGTGCTCAATTGTCTGCATCAAAATGCTTATTTCAAGCAACCCTGCCTGCCAATCTCCAGTTGAGTAGTTACTTTCGCAATTATCACCAATTTACTAATCATCCTTCAAGTTGCAATACAATTAAACTGCGGTGATTGGTTCAATAATGGTAATTTGAAAGGGAATCACTTTGGTAGAGGTTCTTTGTTATTTTACTCAAAGTATATCTATTAATTAGACTAATGTATTTTTTAACCTCTACTATTAATTATGCCCCAACACCAAAAATAATAACATTCGGCTCATTTTACCTCTTTTGTGAAGTTATATGACTCTCTAGCTTATAATTTAAAAATTATATTATATTTTAATTTTTTAAGATATTCTAAACCACCCCATTATAAGTGTTTCTTTCACTCCAACTCTAGCCTAGAATCATAAAAAAAACAAGGACTATTATTTTTAATATATTTTAAATACACCCAATACCCAAGCCCTACACTTGGTTTCTTAGATTCATTGCTAAAATATCAGTTTTAAACCCGAAACTCTAGGCAAATGACATAAAGAAATAAAAGGATCAATTACATTTTTTATATGATCTGCCCCTCAATCGTATAAATTTTTTTGTATCGATTTATCTGATTACATACATAATCAAATATATATCGACGTCTAAGGCTGTAATACAATTCGGGCAGTTCGCGAGCTCGCTCGGCTGATGTAGTAAACGGGCTCGAGTTTGGGTAGAGATTTCGACTCGTTTAATTACACTAGTTGGCTTGACCCGACTTATGAAATTAAATGAGTCGAATTCGGGCAACGTTTTAAACTAGATTTAGTTAAAATTGAATGAGACGTTAAAATCGGCTCGTTTAGCTAAACGAGTCGACTCGACTCGACTCGTGAAAATTAACGAGTCAGATTTAGGCAGAGATTTAGACTCGTTTAATTAAACGAGCCGGCTCGGCTCGACTCGACATAATTAAACCCGACTCGAATTACACCCACACTCGAAATTCAGCTCGCCTGGACCGAATTACACCTTACTAACATCAATAATAAATATTAAAATCAAACAAACGAGGATAGGAGGACTCGAACCCGGATCTCTCTTCAAACTCGATTTTTGATATTATGTTAAATAACTAGTCGTTTTAAAAAATAAATGTAGGATATGCATATCATTTGCAGGGTTACATACATTTACATTATATACAGGATATCGAGTAGATGCTTTGTAATATTATTTTAGAGTACTTCCATAGCTGAGTAGTAAATAGCTCGTCACCATCACTCAGAATTTTTGTAAATTCAATCTAAAAACAACTACAAATACCACCTCGTTTCGATAACCCAAGCTCATGCCATTACTGTTTTCAGATTCAGGCCCGATTTTTTACCTAAATGTTCACGATTCATCTGTTATTCTAATAATAATCCTATAAATATTTTATAAAATTACTCTCCCGGTAAAGAACAGGCACACTTACCATTTATATAATCGAACTTGATTGCTAAACACATGCCCCATTCAAAGTGAAATTTAGTACTCCCCGTTACAAAAGGAAAAACCGGAGATGCCCGAAGATACTTTGATCGATAACATCAATGTAATATAATATTAAATGATATTAAAGGTACAAAATCTAGTACAGTAGTAATAAATTACCGACATTTACTTACAGATTGCGCCTTCTAAATTCCCCCCACTGTAATAAAATTCCATCCTCCATGTAATAAAATAAACACACTCTCCTGTAATAATTTTACAATCTTGTCATTGTCACTCTCTCTCTCTTTCTCTCTCTCTCTCTCCCTAAATTCTTGATCTGAAATTCACATATCCAGTCACAATCCACGTTCCTACAATCGTCACATATACACACACCTTCTGTATCTATATGTCTGTCCTTTTTGCTTGCCCAAACGACACTCTTAACATCTTATTACATGAATAAATAAATGATACTTACATGTTTTATGTTTTTGTATGGTTTTGTATTGCTAAGATTTATAAGTGTTGAAAAGGGTTGTTAAATTGGTGAGAATTGAGATTAGGGTTGATGTGTTTGTGTAAATGCGTGTGAGAGGGGATCTAGGGTTTGTGTCCCTAGTGATTGTGGTGGTTTTGGTGGTGGTTTTGAGGAGGAAATGGAGAATTGTGGTTTCGAGAAGGGAGGAGATTAGGAGGTTGTTGGTTTTGGCTGCGGAGGAGTCGGCTAGAGTGGAGCTTGAGGCTAAGGTGGAGTATTCGATTATCGGGGAGGCTGTGGAGGTTGTTGAGGAGGAGAAAAAGAAGGCGGGGCAGAATGAGTGTGCACTTTGCTTTTCGCCTACTAAGAAGCTTTGTTCCCAGTGTAAAGCGGTTTATTATTGGTATGGTGATTTTTGTCGTTTTTTTGATGAGTTTGGTTTGGATTTTGTTAATGTGAAAATGTGATTGTGTTTTAGGTTTTTGGATTGCATTGAATTGTGAATTGTTTGGTGTAAATTTGATATTAGTGTTGAAATGCGGTGTATTATGATGAATGAATGAATATCTGTTCTTTAGGATCATTATTTTGGAGGTATTGGAGTTTATTTGTGGTAGTTGAGAAGACGGATTTGGTTTTTCTGAATGGAAGATTGTGTTGTTAACTGTCATTTGTTGATTTGAATTTCTGATAGTTAAATTTTGTCGTAGAGCCGAATTGAATGATTGCTCCACTAATTACTAGTATTGTTATAGGTTATGAGAAAAATGATGTGTTGCTTACGATGCCGCTAGGTTTGAGATGAATTAATTTTTGTAGACAACATTGATGACTAATGACATGTACCACATGCAGAAGTACATAGAAGTACATGAATCAGTTCATACCACTCAATATTTATTGCATTAAATTCTATAAGAAGTTGGACTGTGCTAACTTTTTGTTAGATTAGTACAGTTAGTGAAACCGCATCGTAGGAAAAATATAATGCCCAACAGAAATAGATCTTTCCAAACTTGTAACGTTAGAAGAGTGGAAGAAGTGAAATTGTTATAAGTCATATATTAAATGTTATAGGTTATATAATTATCTGTGACTTTGGTCTGTCCATTACGAATTATAGGTGTCTCACCAAAACATTCAATTCTCTGGCAATTGGTGTAGTCCATGTCTTTTGATTGTGTCAATTGCTGAACTTAACAAGTGCTGCTGCAAATAGGGAGATTTTTGGAATCCCCCTTGTAACATGTCAACAGTAATAGCCTATCTATTACACATCATTTGTTCATTGGGCTGAGAAGTTGTGATGAAGCAAATTCATCTCACATAATTATACAGGCTTAAAATCTGTACCTTAGAAGCACCAATACAATTGTGGAAAACGGTTGTTTTTTACTGCGTTTCATTTACTGGTGTTTTTTTGGATATTTATTGTACGGTTCAACACATGTATTATCTGTCTCCGTAGATAGATACAAATAGTACTAATTCTATTAATAGCAATTTTTTCAAAGGAATATATATTACAAAGGAAAATAAACCATCTCACAATTCCCACTCCGTAAATGGATTTGTTAAACATGAAGGTAGAAACAACAAACATTATAGTGAAGTGTTCAATATGCTTAAACTAATAAAGTATTAAGGATACATAAATTGTAGCATAATTATCCTAGACCTTGAACTTTCAGTGAGGTATGGAATATTTCTGCTTCCTAGTTGGAAATTAATCCTTGAAATCACGTTTATTAAAGATAATAATGAGCATTCCTCTCAAGACAGATACGTTAGTGAAAAGAAGATATATAGACCAGGCCTTTTTCCATGCTGCAGTATATAACATCCTTAGTTTTGTTTTTAAGCATCTCAGTAACCGATCTTTGGCACTTCGAAAGTTCGAATAGAATCTTGCATCTAGCAAAACCTATATCTGTACAGATGCCTTAGCACTTGTCGCTACAATTTTTTTCTGTTTTTTTATTAAATAATTACAGAATGTACCTTCCTGTACACCTTAATTTATCAATTTGTAACTACATAAGCTCGCACATGTGGAGATAATAGGTCTATCTAAATTACGGTCACGCCAAGTAATGACTAATTCAACACTTCTTTTTAAATATTAAAATTATAATTAAGTTTTTTGTTGAAGAATATAATTGGAATAGGCTTCTATTTTGGTTATTAATAAAGTGCCAGATTTTCATCGTTTCTCAAATGTTTCTAGGCGGTGCTAAGATCTGGTATTTATATGTGCTCACCTTATTGTAATCACATTATTAAGAGGGATGTTTTTATAAGCTAAAATCAAATATTGATACTAGGGAGTCGATTCTAGTTAATTGATAACAATTTGTAACTATTGTCCAAGGCATAGTTAAGACCAAAGAAGGAAAGCTGAAGTTAAGAATGCCTCATCCACTCTAAATCCAAACATTAAAAATTAGGATAATGCTCGACTATTATGCTTCTTTAACTTGATGTTTGTGTGTCTACACACCTATGATTTTTCATATTTTTGTTAATTATTAATGGATCTTGATGTTTTCAGCTCTGGGAATTGTCAAATTATTCACTGGAGACAAATTCACAAAGATGAATGCCATCAGTATGCCATGTTCAGTAAGAGCTATGAAGATAAACTTCATAGTCAGAAAGTGTCTAATGAAGACGATCATGTGAGCCATGGTGATAGCTATGAGTTGGATCGGAGGAAATATGCTAAGCAAGTCACAGCGTTTCCTGAAAAATATACACATGTAGGTACCCCTGATGTTCTGCACAGAAAGGGTGATATGGAGGGCGGAGTTATTGCCGAGGATGTGGAATCAAACTCGTCTGATACTTCTCATTTTTTTGACGGGAGTTCTGAATCGACTATTACCTCCAGTGAAGCTTCACTTGATGCTTCTGTCTACAGCATGAATGATTCTGATGGATCAAATGGAATTCAGAATGTTGCTGGTATCCCAGTTAAGTCCGATACTGCATGCACGAACGTGGATCAAAACAGGTCACCTTTCACTGAGAAATCATCCTCTCTGGAGAAGTCATCCATTAAGTTTGGTCAGAACACACCTGTTTGTAGTGATGGAAATTGTAATTGTGCATCCTGCAGTTCATCTGGTCGGAATTTTGGTGGTTCAAATGATTCTCTTTCTGATCCTGCCACACCCTCTTCTGGATTCTGGGAAGGAACTATCAAATCTAGGAGATCTACAAATGATGCTAATGATATTTGTAATAGTTCCAGTTTAAGTGAATTGAACGTGATGTTAGGTTCTGGATCTTCTGTGAGAGTTCCAACGAACTTGGCTAAAAATAATAGACCTCCTGTGCACCAAGGCTTGAAAACCAAAACAATGATAAGTGATGATGGTCCAACTGCATTTGGGACTGAGAGGCATGTTAGTGAAGCTGCCTTATCAGTAAAATCATGTAAAGATGCTTTAAATTCCAGAATGTCAACATCAAAAATATCTACAAGTATACACATGGACTCTGGTGGTGGTTTGTTGGATCTGAAGTCTAGAGAGACTAAATCTTCCCCGAGTGATTATTGTGCTGTACTAGATGCCACTGATAAAGGGCACATGGTAGCTCAAGATTTTAAGAGCATTAATAATAGCTCGGAAAGATCAAATAAAGTGGGCAATGACACAATTATTTCTTCACGTGCTTCGAGATCTCAGAATGTTGGAACTATAATGTGCAAGAATTCTGATGCGGGCTTGACATCCAGCTGCCGCATAGATGAAGATCACAAGGCAAAGTTGTCAAATGTTGATGATGGTGTTCATAGGGTTACCACTTGCTCCCCCCAGTTGCCAACTGATTCAGCAAATGCTAAACATGGTTTAAAATCAACTATGTTGAAGGTTGTTGACCAGCTCAAGCCTTCCAAAGTTTCAAGACACTATTCAACGGGGGTTGGTAGTGAGGCTCTGGGAAAATACAGTCTCAAGGTGCCGTTTACCACCTGTTAGATTTCATAAATGCATTTTATTCTAAGTATGCTTTTTTCTAATTTAGCTTTTAAATCCATTTTCAGCAGGGTCTATCTCCGTACGAACAGTTTGTTAAGCTTTACAATTGGAATAAAGTTGAAATGCAACCATGTGGCCTCATAAATTGTGGGAACAGGTATTAGCTGGCTTTGGAGAAAAAAAACAAATAGACAGCAACACACTTCTATTCATATAAGAGTAATAAGTTTATATCTAGTACCAGTCATCTAACAAATACTAAATCCTTTAGGATATTGATCATTATATTGCTTAATCCTAACCCCTAAATTCCTAGTAGCTATTAGCTAAATCTTTATTATGGATCCTTCATCATTGTTTATTCTGCATACTTGCAGGCTGAGATGCCAATGACCTGATCTGGGTTTAGTATGTGTCAGGACATAAATCGAGAGATTAACGTTTGTGTTTATTAATTTGCATGTTGCACACCACCATCTAAAGTCTTAATAGCTAGAAGGTCATCTCATAGATGACCTAGTTAGCGAGTCTTATTTTATCTTATTATATTTTTTAAAATAAAAATTGGTGCAAATTTCTTTGAGTTTGATCTTCTTTCTTTTGTACTGAACGTGTGGTTCTCATTTTCCTTTTTTCAAACTTTTGCAGTTGTTATGCAAATGCGGTGCTCCAGTGCTTGGCATTTACACCACCTATCACTGCATATCTTTTGCAACGGCTCCATTCCAAGACATGTATGTTTCTTAATAGCTCGTGCATCGGGTTATCTGAATATTATCAACTTGTATTTTTTAATATCTGTACTTAAATGTGTTCTTTACATATTTATTATTATTGTTGCATTAGGTCAATCTAAAGGTTGGTGTTTTACCTGTGAATTCGAAAGTCTAATTGTGAAGGCAAAGGAAGGCAATTCTCCACTATCTCCAATTATAATACTTTCCCATATCGGAAACATAGGGAGTCATCTTAATTATGGTAAAGAAGAAGATGCACATGAGTTTTTAAGGTGAGTAACTTTCGCGACGGCAGAGTTTCTACTTCTGAAGGTTGTCTTATGCATAAAGTATTAAAATATAAGCAGTACTGAAATTTATCTAGTTTACAGGTGTGCCATTGATACAATGCAATCTTCTTGCCTCAAGGAAGCCACCTCAAAAAGCCCAGGCTCTTTAAATGAAGAAACTACTCTCATAGGCCTCACATTTGGGGGTTACCTCCGGTCCAAGGTAATATATGGTTCCTGAAAGTTGAATGAGTTTTACAACCAAATAGAACTCTTCCCTTTGCATGTGTGTCTGTGCTCGTTTGTGTTCCCATTAAATTAGAATGCTAGATTGTTCTTGAGTCTTTACGAATCTGAAATATTTGATGGTGTTTGTAAATGTCCAGATTAAATGCATGAAATGTGGAGTCAAGTCTGAGCGCCAAGAGAGAATAATGGACCTCGCTGTTGAAATAGATGGAAACATATGTACCCTGGAGGAGGCTCTACGAAAGTTTACGGGTACTGAAATTCTTGACGGTGAAAACAAGTACAAGTGTAGCAGGTTAGTTGTATTCATCTATATGCCACAAATCAAGAAGCATGTCTTAGCATAGCTAAATTTAGTTGTGTTTTGGATTCTGGTACTCACTTGAATATTTGAAGCTTGGCTATTAGTCTTGATGCCTGGGAGAGTGAGAATTGTACTCACTACTGTAATTCAACTGCAATCTCCTTGTCTCCCTCTCTAACCAATTGTGAGAAAAATAAATTAAACAAGTATGTCTTCTATTACATGCCATTAAAGGATATTTTTTACAAGACAATTATGGAGACAATATTAGTTGGCCGCTATTCTTCCTTCTGTTGGCTTGGTTCTATTGATTAATGAAAAAGTTTTTAAATGAACATCTGTACTGAAATTATTTTCATTATCTTAAGAATTGACTTTTTTAGTTAAAAACTGCCTTGGAATATTTCGTTGATATCAAATCTTACGTGGGGAACTTGTTTAGAGCAAGTCCAATGCTAGATGCAAAATGATTATAGTCATTGCTATAATTTGGCATCAAAAAGTGTTTTTTGATGCTATAATAGAACTTCAACTCCAAGTCTAGTTGCATTTTGAAACCAAATAATTCCAAATTTAACTCATTTTTGTCTTTACCTCCTATATCTTAATTAAAGTTTACCAGTATGCATGTCATTTATGGTTACTTGATGATGTGGCATGGATGCATAAATGCATTCTTGGTTTCAAATTTAGAACCAAAGATGCATATATGCTTATTTGCATCCAAGGATAGAACTCGTTTGGAGTTGAAATTTTTAGCATTTGGTTTCAAATTATGGAAATGACACCACTTATAGCATTGCATTGGACTTGCTCTTAGTAGCGAGACACGTAAGATGAAATAAAAATACATTATTTTATTGCTTTGTATGTTGAGAAATGGATTGTATGTTGAGAAATGGATCATTGCTAATTCTTCTTACAACTTGTACAAATCCAATATCAGAAACCAAAGAACTATCATCCCTTAGTGACCACTTAATCATTTTAATACTTGTTACTGCCTTGGGAAGATTTTAGATAATGCATGAATCAGGAAATATGGGAGTTAGAGGAGTGGGGACTACTGATAAAAAAGTATGAGAGTTTGAGGAGATACTATACTCTAGGCCCTAGGGTCTTATCCACTGCACAAGGCACCCACGTCAACATGTGTGGGGAAAGGTTCCGCTATACGCTACTTTATTCTTATTTATTTATTTATTTATTAGGGACTGTTTTCATAGGTTCAAACTCACAACTATGTCAGACCCTGCCTATCTTATTCACCTGCATTTCTGCAGTTTTTCCTAAAGCACTCTAAATTCATAAACTTGGATCTAATGTCTTGTCAACATGTAACGGATGATAGATGCTGGAAGTGGATCTCGTTTTATTATCCTATGTGTGTGTGTGTAGTTTCTTACAGATTTAAAACTGATGCTTTAAATATCTCTTCTCGAAGTACTGTTGTGTTTTGGTGGCAACTCTCTTTTCTGGTTTAACAGATTAATGAGAAGCCTTGAAAATATGATAAGTATAAAGTATGAAAATTGAATTTAAAAATATTTTAACTAATATTTGTGGTATATATATCCAATTGGAAACTGGTCCTGTTTATGACCATTTATGTAACAAGTTAAATTAATAATCCTGGAATAGCGATATGAGTCATATGACCAGATTTTATTGCAATTTGAATGCAGTTCCTGCTAATGTTTATCGGAGTAATATTACGAGTATTCCCAGTGCTATTATTGTGCATGTATTCAGTTATCCTATCTTAGTTGATTACAGTTTATAAAGTTTAAATTGTCTTTAGTACCCAATCGTATGGTCTCAGTTTTGTAGGGTATTGAAGTAACTTATTGACATTGTTCTTTTGTTTTGCAGATGCAAATCTTACGAGAAAGCTAAAAAGAAGTTGACCATAATAGAGGCTCCTAATGTCCTGACCATTGCATTGAAGAGGTTTCAGGTATATGTTTCGTAATTGACCTTTTAGTGTTTTACTGTATTTGTCTTGTTCAGTGCTTAATTGTTTGTTATACCTTGCAACACTTTTGCAGTCGGGCAAGTTCGGAAAACTTAGCAAGTCTATAAAGTTCCCGGAGGTTTTGAACATGACCCCGTTTATGAGCTCAAAAAGTGATATGTCTCCAATATACAGGCTATATGGAGTGGTCGTTCACTTGGATATCATGAATGCCTCGTTTTCTGGTCATTATGTAAGCTATGTTAAAAATATTCAAAACAAATGGTTCAAGATTGATGATAGTTCGGTACGTTTCTCCTACATTTTAAACTTGTATTTAAATATTTTGGAGGACATGTTATTTTAATTCTCTCGTGAAGTTTCCTTGCAAGCATTCTAACCAAATTCATGGATACTGTTCTTTTTTTTTCTTTTTGATGAAAACTGTTACAAACGCACAACCAAGAGGTAAGTGGAACAGAAAATTAACGTGGAGGGAAAAAGGGGGGATAAGAAAATATTACACTGATAATAATTGAACATACAAGCAGAGCTTTAATAGTTTTGACTCAAAAGTATTTCATATAAGTTTGTGAACTCGTGATTGCATTAGTCTCGCATAGTTTTTGTAAATCTTTAACCTGTTCAATTGTAGTTTTTTCTTTGTGAATAAATTTTGTTCTTCGGCTTGGGTGAAACAAGTTTAGTGATCTGGGAAAAGCAAGTGGATACACTGTGTTTGATACGAAGAGGGTTGCGTCGGTTCTTTTAGAGTATCATGAACTTGTTTTGCGTCGCTTCTTTTAGAGTATCTTAAACCTTGTTTTGCTTAGCATGATGTGTAAATATATTAATTTTGATTTCCTGTATGCCCTCTCAAATTGCCAGTAGTATGTAATGAACTTTACTTTGTATTATACCTTGCAGAGAATATACTATAAAAATATAAGTCTTCGTTGACTTGTATGGACAGTAGCCATTGAATTAGGTAGGCTGGGTAATTTTCGTTATCTGATTTGGTGGTTATGTTTAGTACAGGATGTCAAGATATATCCTTGACTCCCATGTTGGTGGTTAAATCTTAATTTCATTTTTATTGTTGAAGCGTTAGACGATGCTGTCTTTTTGTAGTTGTTCTGATGCTTTGGTGGTACTACAGGTGAATGATGTGGAGCTTGAGAGCGTCTTGACGAAAGGAGCATATATGCTTCTTTATGCAAGGTACAGATATTTAATTGCTATCGTCACTGATAACCTGATTCAACTGATTTTTTTTGAAAAGTAGGATTATAATGTTATTTGAAGACTAATGATTCGCCTATATTCCCACAGGTGTTCTCCACGGGCTCCAAAGTTAATAAGAAACTCAATGGTACCCCGTGATCCAAGAAAACCAAAGAATCTATCATTGTTGTCAAGATCCCAGTCCACAGGTGCATGTGACTCCCCCAGAACAGGCCATATGAATTATCAGAACAGTGAGGGCTTTTTTCAAGATCATCCAAGTTACCGACGGGTTTGTTCCACACTGGATGACGATTCGTCAAGTGACAATTCTTCCTCTATATTCTCCGAGGCTTGTTCATGCAGTACTGAAAGCAGCACCAAGGATTCAACAAGCTCTGATGACTTTTTTGATCAAATATTTAGTGAATCTAGACACAACTCCCGGTGGAATTCATCAGACTCCGACACTTCATCTTCTTCATCATCTCCCTCTCCTCTGTACTCCAAAAATATACAAACCAGCTCGGATCATTATGCTACAAGATATAACAAAGAGAGCCTCTATGCAGCTGATCATGCAGAATATGCTGAGGATGGTCATGTTTGGGCAAAGCAACCAAGCAAGTGTAGCAATGTTGAAAATATGAAAGGTAAAGGAAGTGACCCCGTCTTGAATTCTGAAAAGAGTAAGCATTGTAGAAAATTAGATAGTAACAGTAATTGTAGTAGCTGTAGGGAAACTAACTTAGATAAATTAGGAAAGCCCAACCTTTTGAATAGTGTAAAGTCTGGGATGTCTCTCAGAAGATCTAGTAGAGGATAGCGGGATAAAAGATTATGTGACAACTAAGGGTTTTGATAAGCTAAGAGAGGATTAATAAGAGCTTGAGAGCCTGTATGGGGAGTAAGTTTGTTGTATTTTATGTACTCTCTTGGCTTTGTTAAATAAATGAGCCACCATTTTGTCAATATACATCCCTTTTACAGAGTAAAATAAAATTTGTTGCCGTCCAATTTTCTTTTGCCAACTACCACCATCTTGACCCCCCCCCCCCAAAAGAAAAGAAGAAAAACTGGGTAGAATTCTGGTTATATGCAATCTCAATGATGAAGCAGAGGTGGCAGGGTATAAGATCAGCTTCGAGAAATAACAAGCTTCTGATGATGTTCGCTCATGATCCAAGGACAGCAATCCCGGTTACATTTAAGTTGTTTGATTGCAGAAGCAGAGTGAATTGAAAGTAGTCTGTTAACCCTGCTTCGTCGTTTGAAGGAATGAAAGAAGGGCATGTTTACCACCACTGCAGTAGCGATACTTGAAGATCCGAAATAGCTTCAAGGTGTTAGCAATCTTGTTGATGTTGTCCCTATGAAGTCCTATGTTGGAGACACTACTTGAGAATTCAGTAATAATCTTTTCACACAAGAAAACTAAGCTTCCCTAATGAACCTGGCACCTTTTTCCAAAAATTGTTTCAGTCTCTGTACCTCGGTATTGCATTTGATAATTGACCTTGCACTTCCGAAAGATGATAAGAACGGAAGGTGAAGCCATCGGAACTTGGTTTTTTTAGGCCAAAAAGATGCAGTGGCAGAACAAGATCCCTGAGGAAATACAACAATGCAAAGCTATCTTCGCATCTATGAACATTAAAAGTTGAGGTCATTAATTTCATTTCTACCTTGTGAAAGGCTGGGTGAGAATCCTTCAGTCATTCTCGAATATTGAAGAGTTTTGATCTTAGTACTTGTAAAAATATATTTTCAGTAGTGTCAAGCTAATGTGGAGGAGTTGGTCTCCATAGTTTTTGTTGTAGCATTACTATAAAAATCACCGCTGTTTTAAATTTCAGAAATTGATTTAGACCCTTTTGTTACGCTCTCCATTGGTTGTGACGAGCTTCTAAGGGTTGTATATTATCACTTTCAGAAAACAAAAGTTAGGCAACGCCAACTGTAATATCCCGTAATTTTTTTAGAATTCGATTAATAATAGAATAATAGAAAAAAGTATTAAAATTTGATTAAGATTAGGATTTAAAATTTAATTAGACTAATGGGCCTAAAATTTGGATCAGATTCTAATATGGATAACTTGTAGGTTAAGAAATAGGGTTTTGTATCGTTATAAATACACCATATTCGTATTCCTTGTTTTCATCATTAAAATTCGTAGGACTTTCTCAGCAAAAATCAGCTGTTTTGTAAAATTCGTAGAAAATTCATCATAAGTCAGAATTCAGTGATTCTGGACTTTTCGGAAAGGTCTTTTCGTTCTCTACAACTTTTGTGTTTTGTGTTTTTCAAGATAACGTCGTTTAGAGGGTCAAAAAAGGCTAAATTCAGATCTGGTCAGATTTTGAGGTAAGTTTTCGATCAATCTTGCTAGTATTTTCAAAATTGTGTGTTGTGCGTTTATATTTGATTATCAAAACTTGGGCTAAGTGATCATATATTTGATATTATTATGTGATATAGAATATGTATCGATGTGTATATGTGATGTCTAGACGATAATTTGAGATCTTTGATTTGTGCCATGGTTTGTGAAAATATCGAATAAGAACTTAGGACCGCAGTCACCGGATTGTAGTGACAGTTTTCAGAAAATTTAGGACCGTTATCACCGGGTTGTAGTGGTCTTGGCATGAGTTATTGATTTTGGAATTATTGTTGTCTATGTGCTGTGTGTATTGTGTGTATCGAATAAGAATAAGAATAAGAATATGAAAGTGTATCGAAAGTGTTTGTTTCATATGTCGTATATCGTATCGTATAGATTATCGTATTTTGTTATATGTGTATATGTTACTTGGCCTGCTAGTTGGATCGATTGGTTTCTTGCTGGGCTGTATAGCTCATTCTTTCAATTTCAGGTTTCGCCTAAGGTTTCGAGTTGGATAACATTGGAGTTCGAGGATCTTAGTATGGGAGTAGATTGACCTTTGGGCTTCCGCTTTTAGCTGCGCTTTTGTAATAGTGACCTCTGTAATAGACTTTTTAATCAAGAAATTGTATTTGCTTTTAGTTTCGGTTTTAGAGTTAATGGTCAGGAAGTGCGGGTCGTTACAGCCAACTGAACTATAAACTACAGAAGAACTCAAAGTAAAATCCACGAGCACGCTAATTAAAATATTAATAGAAAAAAACAGAACAATTAAAGGAAATTTTATATATTCAATATATTTACCATACTAAATACATGTGATTTTGTAAACAATGACCGATTAAAAACTTTTTTCTAAAAGATACAACCACGTACAATATATAACAGCTATAAACTTTTTCGAAACATTGGTTTATGCGAGGACCCTAACGAATCTTATGAGAACCCGAGAACGAATGTAATTCCCTGCTGCATTCATATAGATTTAATCTGTCACAGAATATATTGTGATCGAATGATTTCAGGGGTGGTACTAGTGCCACTACTGTCGTGTCCAAACCATGCAGTACCTCATCCAAGTTTTATAAATTAGTCTGTGGGGGATCAAGTACATGATACACCAAGTAGCAAAGCATACCAGCTTACAGATGAAATGGGGTCGAGAAATGAGAATCACATGAGAAGTTCTAAAATAATGGACCGAAGAAGAACATGAAAGGAACAAAGTGTACCAGCTTACAAATGAAATGGGGTTGAGAAATGAGAATGACTATGAAATGTCCTAAAGAAAAATAATGACCGGAGTAGAACATGAAAGAAACAGAAGGAATTAAACTAGAATATGATCTAGCAAACGAGATGTAAAACTTGTCAAAATTTTTGTAACAGAATACCAGGACGTAATACAAGGAATATTAGCCAAAGTTTTTATAACCAAATGAGAAAAGAAACGAAAACTAAGTTTATATAATTTTGAAAAGGAGAGGCTAGGAAACATATCCCGGGCATATGAAAAATCTTAAAATTGATCCCTTCATCCTGTCCATTCCTCAAGCAAGACTGCAAGAGGGTCATCGTCTTACCCGTAAACCAAGATTTGTTTCTTTTTAAACAAACAATAAAATTACAGTCCTGGTAACTATAAAGTTACAGGCCTTGTTTTAACTTGCAATACCCCTAACGTGGCCCTTGATTTGAGTGGTTTAAGGTTGATAATGATAACACAAATTTGAACACTTGTTGAAACAAGCAATCAAGTAATCAACTTACAGACTATCTGATTAATGATATTTGAATCCGATTATATGGGAATGGGAATAAGAATGTTGTTCTCATCTTGATTGAGTTGGAATTGCAAAACTCATTTCGCACTCCAAACCATTCTCATTCCCATCCCCTTTCATCGTTCTCCCCATCAACTATCAAAATGCCATCCCAAGAAACTTTTTCAGAGATGTAAAAGGATTATACAAGGTCAATCAATTGTTTAATAAAAAGCATCAACTTAAAACTATGCGCTCATACCTAAGTATTTAAGTTTCCAAAGTACATAAAAATTATACAAAATGATCATGTAAAGGTCCAACAACATGAAAATAGCCTAAAACATGCTCCTAGATTATCATATACACCAGCCTTCATCACAAACAAGACCATCATAAGGATAGAGGACATAATTATTAAACTGTCTATTATTTGAAAAAAACAAATAACAGCAATAGTACAACTTACAACTTCCAACACAGTTATAACAATTTAAGATTTGAAACCTAAAAAAACACCAGTCCTCTAATAGCAATTTTGCCATCATTAACATTAAATAGCATAACAACCAACAATTTTTTTTTATAAAAAAAACTACCTGTCTATTGCACTACAAATGCAAAACTAACCGAACTCAATACTTTCTTAAACTTGTCGAAACCCACACATCATTGTGGATTCTTCCTTGGCCTTCCCCTGCCCCTCTTAACACCTGTTGAAGGAGCCGCAGTTGGAGTCCCACTCACATTCCTATGAACCGGGGTCACATTTCCACTCCGATTCCCATTCACATTCCCATCCTCATTCCCTCCATTCACATTCGCCCCAAACATAGTCGGTCCCCAACTAGGAAACCCCGAACCTCTCCCACTCCCACTCCCGCCTCCAACTCCATCATTTCCAAACCCCAAAGGAAAAAACCCCCAACAACAATGATAAGCATCCTGCCCTGGCACAACCGGAGGCAAAGTCGTAATCTCAACACCATGAAAAGCCCTCTTACAATTCCCACATTTCAAAGCACAATCCTTATAAACCCTAGGATACTCATACATATAATAACAATACGGACACACAGTCCAAAAACTCCGCGCCTCTCGCCTCTCAGTACCCGAAACCCCACCCGTATGCCCTTTTTCTCGATTCACTTTTTCATTTCCCCCTAAATTAATCTTAGTAAAGAAGTCATGCTCCCGATCAAACACATTCTTCCTACTCACATCCGACAACACCCCCCACGCATCCGCGACAAGCTGAAACGCCTCACTAGCAAACGAATACTTATTCTTATCAGGATGCAACAAAAGCGCCAATCTGCGATACTGTTTCTTAATATTATCCAAATTATCCCGTTTTTCGAGCTGTAGAATCGCGTACCAGTTGTTCTGATTATTAATTTTCTTGGTATCGGCAGCTAGGAGAACATCGAGAATCGCCAAGATTTGATCAGAGCCGTCGAGTAAAGGAGCGGTTTCTTGAGCTAAAAGAGCGAAATCTCGAGAACTGGAGAGATCACGGGTGTTTAAGAACTTCTCGGAGATGCTAAGGAGGCGCTCCGCCTCCGCTCTGGTGTCGGAATTGGAATTGGGGGTGTCTTCCATTTTTTCAAGAGGGGTTTGGAGACTGAAATGGGGAAATGCAGGGGGAGAGTCTGGATTTTTTAACCCGGAGTTAATCGGGGTGAGATATCGATTTATAATTTATCGGAAATTGTGAAATAGTAAATTTGAATGAAATATAAATTAATTTAATATTTTTAATAATTTTTTTTCCATTTTTTACGCAACATATGGCTAAAATTATAGGGGCTAAAGTGTTTATAATATACGTTATAATATTAGGTATTTACTTTTCTCTTTCGAGCTGTGCTACGTATTCAAAATGGTTCCAAAAAATATTACAAAATGATATGTGGCGTGATTTTATTCGTCAAACATATATATATACAAGTGTTTCATATCATTAACGAGATAATAAATAATTATATATTGATAACCATGCATTCTGAAATTTTTTGGGAATACTAGTATTTCTCTTTTCTACAGAATATAAAATATAATTAAAATATTTATGGTCATATTATATATGATTGATATCTTCTTTTCTGTATGCATATTTCAATTAGGTATCAGGTATTAATATTTTTTGATATTTCAAGAAAATATTTAATAGTAGCAAGGAATTTTAATGGGGTACATAAATTTTTACTTTAGCGATGACAATTTGTATCGAACTGATGAATACCCGATCCGTATCGATTTGACAGGGTTTTACCGAACCCGAATATTTCGGGTTTGGGTTCGGGTCCAGGTATGATTTTTAAACCCGAACTCTTTTCGGGTCGGGTTTCGGTTGAAGGCATACCATTTCGAACCTGAACCGAAAACCCGAAACTCATTTCATTCTAACCCAAAACCCGTGTTAATATGTAAATAATATTTTATATTTTGAAAGTATTATTATGATATATAATACCAAATATTACTAATATTAGTAGTAGAAAGATTATATTTTGTACAAATTATTGCATTAAAGTCTAATATTATATCGTTAAATATGTTTTCAGTATTAGGGTTGGATACAAGTATTTTATAACCCGTCAAGATTGTTGCATTTTTTAAGCAACAATTTCATTATTAGAATTCCGATCCATTGCCTACTCGAAATCCTCTAATTCAATCTCAAAAATTTCAATATCGTTAGATCTATACCCTTTGTTTGAATAAGATCCTATTAATCATTCAATAAAATTTGTGAGAATCAAGGTGCAATTTGGTAGAGATGTACAAAACTGAATCCGAACTGAAGCCGAATATATCCCGGCGGATTCAGATTTGGATTTAATTTTTGCACAATTCTTTTTGACCGACATGATTGTCATCCATGTTTTACTCCAACTTAACTTGCAAAATGCTACTCATATACAAGAATATTACCTATAAATTATTAACTGTTTTAATACATTCTTTTTATTAGAGAAAATCCATTCAGGACATTGATAACTCCTGGTGGCGTGGCAGCTCCTTCGACGCCGTGCCTGGATCCTTCGCCGCCGTGGAGGTGTAGTTGTGGCGGGGTTCTTACAAAACAACACCAGAAGGGGGGTTCGGGTCCCGCGGCGCCTCCTGTGTGAGAGTAAGAACTCGCTTTTGGGGGAAGACGAAGATAGAAAGGAATACAAGGTGGCTATTTATAGCCCAATGGTAGGGTTTTGGGGTTGGTACCTTTTAATCGTAGTTGTTTTTTCTAGGAGCGGATGACACCTGACTGGAGTGGATACTTTACACGTGTCGGGACGGGAATGGTTGGGAATGTTATGATGATCCTCTGACACGTGCCTTCATTATTCATATAATTGATGGGTGACAGTTGTCCCTATCATGTGTTTTGGCATGTGCCTCACGTGCTGGACCTCTCAAAGTTCGGCTTGGGGGACTGGGTCGGTTAGGAGTTTGGACTAGTGGTGTGCGGGACTAGATGGAGTTAGGAGTCCGGGCATGGCTCTTGCAGGAGCTACATGTACTATCATGTGCCCCCCACTCTCTTATGCAGATTTTCTGGATGGGGGAGTAAGGTTGGTTTTGTTTAGGGAATTTGAGATTTGCTTGCCCCCAATCCGGACTGCGTTGAGTTCATCCAATAAGGACTAAGGTTGGTTTCCTTTCGATTAATTTGAGATTTGCTTGTCCCCCAGTCCGGATTGTGTTGAGTTCATCCATTCAGGACTAAGGCTAGTTGTCTATAGAAGAATTTGAGGTTTGCTTGCCTCCCAGTCCGGATTGTGTTGAGTTCAGTCTATCAGGACGAAGGCTAGTTATTTTGAGGAGAAATTGAGCTTTGGTTGCCCCCACTCCGGGTTGTGTTGAGTTCAGCCAATCATGACTAAGGCTAGTTGTCTTTTGAAGAATTTAAGCTTTGCTTGCCCCCAGTCCGGATTGTGTTGAGTTCTGCCAATCAGGACTAAGGCTAGTTGTCTTGAGGAGAAATTAAGCTTTGGTTGCCTCCCAGTCCAGATTGAGTTGAGTTCAGTCAATCAGGACTAAGGCTAGTTGTCTTTAGAATAATTTGAGCCTTGCTTGCCCCCTAGTCCGGATTGTGTTGAGTTCAGCCAATCAGGACTAAGGCTAGTTGTCTTGAGGAGAAATTAAGCTTTGGTTGCCTCCCAGTCCGGATTGTGTTGAGTTCAGCCAATCAGGACTAAGGTTGGTTGTCTTTAGAAGAATTTGAGCTTTGCTTGCCCCCAGTCCGGATTGGGTTGAGCTAGGGGGTCCGAACTGGAAGATGAAGCATTTTTGATTCCCCCCCAATGATTTGAATTATTACAGTTGTCTTTTTTCAAAAGACGTGCAATAATAATTACTACCATTAATCACTGTATATATATATATATATTGATGTGTATATATGATTTACGGATGGACGGTCCAGATGGAGTCACGTGGCGTGGACCTTTAGGATTCGTCGTGCCTATAAAAAGGCTCCCCCACTTCTTTTATTTTAATCTTCTCCTGTTTTTCTTTTGCTTTCTTTTTCCTTGTGTTATGTTTTCGGCGTTTGGAGGAATTTTCGATTGGTCGAGAAGTGCTTTTGGTCGTCCCCAATCGCTCCGTAATCTCTGTTCCTGTAAGCTTTGTCTCTCCTTCTTGTTGTTTTCTTCACGTTTTTTCTTTAATCAGTTATGTCATATTCGTTCTGTTTTGGTTGTGTGATTGTGGGTATTGTGTTCATGTTTCTTGTTTTTTCGGTTGAGTTTTCGTGTATGTATATATGTGTATGCTGTGTTTTGGATATAATTTGGTGTTTGATTTCGTTTGGGTGTTGTTTCCGTGTTTAGTGGTTTTTGGCTTAGTCCGAACCGTTGAAATGGGTCCAGACTTATTGTTTTGTTTTTTGTGGTTTTCTTGGTTCTGGTGTATTTTGAGTCCGGACTTAGGTTGGCTGTGTTTAATGGGTTACTGTGAATGTAGTCTGGACTTTGTAGTCTAGGTTTGAATTGCTTTCGCGGGTTTGGGAGTGTTTTTGTAAATTGAGGTCCACATCTCAGGACTGGATGTTTATAAATTTAATAAAATTGGACATAGGGTAGTCCGGACCATCATAGTTTACAAGATAAATAACTGGTACGATTTTAGACTAACCTCTGTCACTTGTTTTAGGTATATGGTCCGGACTAAAGCTCGTGCCAGAATCTCCTTCTCTTGCTATTCGGGACCTTCAGACTCCGATTCGAGTTCTGATTCAGACCGAACTGAGATGGGTAAGAAAGCTAGCACTTCAGACGCCAATGCCATCACTAACCTGACCATAGGAAAGATTTCCCCTAGGAAGGTTCCATGTACTCCGGAGGGGTTGTGGGTTGATGTGCCAAACTATTTCATCACTAAGAGTGAGGAAATAAAAAATAGCTGGTACTACAGGAGTATCAGGTCCGACTATGCGAGGCAACCGAATGCAGGTCTGGGGACGTATGACTGGGTTGAATTTGATAGGAGGTTTGCAGGTAGTATTGTGGCCAATGAGCCTTACGAGCTGAAAGAGGAGTATGCTGCCTTGGATCATGCGGCACAAGATCCATCAATCCGGGCTGCCTTCCAGCTGGATCCCCGAATTGAGTGGAGGTGGCCCGAGCCCGGAGAACGGATTTACCATAGACCGGGGAATGGTTTCGTTCCGGTGTGGTTGGAGCATCTGCGGTCAGGGTGGAATCCGCACTGGCACCTCTTCTTGAAGCATCTGTGCAAATATGAGTACCAGCTGTCTCCGATGCAGATAACTCCCAACGGGATAAAGTGGATGACTTGGTTTGCTTGCTGTAATCAGTTTAAGGTGCAACCCACATTCAGGTTGTGGCACCATATATTTAGTTTAGTAAGGTCTAGCCAGATGCCACTGTATGAGCTTCGATTCCGGGCTGCGGAGTGTGGCTATGGTTCTTCTTATAAGCCGGTTATCCAACAGTCTTCCCTGAAGCATTGGAACGGGGAGTTGATTATGCTGAGGGGTCTAGACCTGCAGTATCTCCCTCTTATTGCTGCTGAGGGAGTCTGGACCAGGTTTCCTCGGGCCACTCTCCGGGGAGATGCAATCCGACTAGTTTTTTTCATTTTGTGAGTGTTTGGGTATCCTGTTAACCCGAGACACCTTTATGATCCATACGACTATTCACCGACTAGGATGTAAGTGTGTTTTTTGTGTTCCGGACTATGTGGTGTTATTGACTTGTAATATTTCTTTGTAAAGTACTTGTGCTTATAGTTTTTCATGTTTGTGCTTTGGCAGGTTTACCTCATTTCAATCCGGACATGTCGTCTTCTACGTATAGTGATGCTTTGAAAGGGCTGGGAACTGCCTTCAAATTGACGAAGAAGGCTTCTGTTGCGGGCTCCGGATCTAACCCTCCTCCGGAGGAGGGATCTCAAAGTAATGTTATTTCTAGACCGGAGTCCGGGGAACGGCAGAGGGTTCCGGAGAAAAACGATGAGGTGGAGGCCGGAGATGAGTTTGAGAACTTGGAGGAAATTGACCCTTTGGGCGATGTTCCTGAAGTGGATGTTACGAGGAGGAGAAGAAAGCTCCGGAGTGTTAGTTCAAAGATGCCTCGCGCTGAGAAGGCTAATGTTAATGCTGAGTCCGAGGTGGACAAGGGGAAGGGTGTTGAAGAGGAATGTTCAGAGAGGAACAACCCGGAGATGGAGGTTAGAGTTGCTCGTTTTATGGCTGAGATTCCTTCTCCAGCTGAATAAAAGAGTGTACTCGTCTTTGGGGTCAGGTACACAATGTTTCTGCATTTGTTGTTTTTCTTCCATTTTTGGATTATAAATTTTTCTGAGATTTGTATCTTCCTCTTTGGCTTATAAACTAATCCGGAGGCGGACTGGGAAATCTTTTTTTAAGAATTCATTAAGGCAAAGCAAAATATCGAGGCTGGGCTCGGGAACCGGGGCCTTTCGATGGTCCTTGTCCTAGCTTCCTCCCGCCAACCGCTCCAGATTCTTAGATTCATAATTGAATGTTTGAACTTAAATTCTGAACTTGTTGTTGTTTTCAGACTGATTCTTGATCTATAATTGTAATACTATTCTTAGCTCCGGGCTCGTTTGGCTTGGTTAACTCTGATTTATTTGCTTTTATGATTGTTTTTTTAGTTTTTTCTAAGTAAATATGTTTGCTCTAGTCTAGACTCATAATTGGTCCGGACTAGTGGTTGTTGTTTTGCTTAGAAAATTTATTCTAGGTAAATGTGGTTGCTCTAGTCCAGACTCATAATTGGTCCGGACTAGTGGTTGTTGCTTTACTTTGAAAATTTGTTCTAAGTAAATATGTGTGCACTAGTCCAGACTCATAATTGGTCTGGACTAGTGGATGCTTTTTTTTACTTAAAAAATTATTTCTAAGTAAATATGTTTGCTTTAGTCCAGAGTAATAACTTATCCGGACTAGTGGATGTTTTTTTACTTATAAAATTATTTCTAAGTAACGTTTGCTCTAGTCCAGACTCATTGTTTGTCCGGACTAGTGGATGTTTTTTTACTTAAAAAATTCATTCTAAGTAAATATGTTTGCTCAAGTCCAGACTAATAATTGGTCCGGACTAGTGGATGCCCTTTTTACTTAGAAAATTATTTCTAAGTAAATATGTTTGCTCTAGTCCAGACTAATAATTGGTCCGGACTAGTGGTTGCTTTTCTACTTTGAAAATTCATTCTAAGTAAATATGTTTGCTCTAGTCCAGACTCATTGTTTGTCCGGACTAGTGGATGTTTTTTTTTACTTAGAAAATTCATTCTAAGTAAATATGTTCGCTCTAGTCCAGACTAATAATTGGTCCGGACTAGTGGATGCCTTTTTTACTTATAAAATTATTTCTAAGTAAACATGGTTGCTCTAGTCCAGACTAATAATTGGTCCGGACTCGTGGTTGCTTTTTTACTTTGAAAATTCATTCTAAGTAAATATGTTTGCTATAGTCCAGACTAATAATTGGTTCGGACTAGTGGATGTATTTTTTACTTTGGAAATTGATTCTAAGTAAATTTGTTTGTTCTAGTCCAAACTAATAATTGGTGCTTTTTTACTTAAAAAATTATTTCTAAGTAAATATGTTTGCTCTAATCCAGACTAATAATTGGTCCAGACTAGTGGATGCTTTTTTACTTAAAAAATTATTTCTAAGTAAATATGTTTGCTCTAGTCCGGACTAATAATTGGTCCGGACTAGTGGATGCTTTTTTACTTAGAAAATTATTTCTAAGTACATATGTTTGCTCTAGTCCAGACTAATAATTGGTCCGGACTAGTGGATGCTTTTTTACTTAGAAAATTATTTCAATGTAAATATGTTTGCTCTAGTCCAGACTAATAATTGGTCCGGACTAGTGGTTGCTCTCTTGCCTAGAAAAATAATTCTATGTAAATATGGTTGCTCTAGTCCAGACTAATAGTTTGTCCGGATTAGTGGTTGTTTTTTTGATAAATTTAATAAATGTAATGTAGAGAAATGCTTTTCATTTATCTAAAATTTCCTTCATACAAAATATAAGGAAAAACAAACTGATTGCTTTCCATACTGGCTACAAGATTTTGGTTGCTTTGTTTGCTTTTTCCTATTGCTAGCACTTTCTTAGTCTGAGTCCATGCCAGGTATTGGGGACTTCTGAGCCATCTATGTTTAAGAGTTTGTAGGTTCCTGGTCTCAGGACTTCTTTGACCTTGTATGGTTTTTCCCATTTGGGTATTGGATTTCCAATGTTTGTAGGATCTGATGCTTCTGTGTCTCGAAGAACCAGGTCTCCAACTTGGAAGTTTTTGACTCCGGACTTCTTACTGAAATGCTCCATGGTCTTCTCCTTGTATCTTTCCATCTTTGCTACAGCTTGGTCCCGGACCTCATCAATTAGATCTATGTTTGTTCTGAGTCCTTCTTCATTGGCTACTTCATCAAAGTTTATGTTGCCCAATAAAGATACAATTGTTTAAGGGGGTTGGATACAATTGTATAAATGTTTCGAACAAGTAATTAAATATAACAGCTTTTTATATTTCTGATAAAAACTGTTACAAAACTCTCTCAAGAAATACTGATGTTCTTGAGAGCTTCTAGGTCGTATAATGCTCGAGTTTTTTTCACTACGTGATGACCTAAACTGTGTTTATATACTACACAGCTACAACTAAACAATCTAGGATATGCATTATCAAAAGCTAACCGAAACTGATACATATCTTCAACTGAATAGATAAAGTCCTATAACTCAGACGTAAAAGATATCTATTCCACAATACAAGGAACAAAATAAATCTTCTAAGCTGACTGTCTCCAAATACTGATGACATCCAAATGCTGATGATGTGTCAAATCCTGACGACACATCAAATACTGATGACACCCGAACAACCAGATCCTGAGCTTCTTCTGATCATTGAGAATCAATACGTAACAATCTCCCCAAATTTATGCTTAATGTAATGAAGCATAAATTCCATTCTCAATGATGCCAAATGTGATGCCCTCAATCTCGGGGTTAGGAAACGAGGACCCACACACCTTTAATCTATGAATTAAATCAGCATAAACCCCGATTAACTACTAACATGATCAAATAAGATAAAGTTTGAGACAAGATTACAACTACCAATCATAAAATATAACTTACAACCCAAAATAAAACCAAATTTACATAGTCAATTCCGACTTGGAACTGACAGATAACCCATTGTATCTTTACAACTTTATGGCTAAGCGCTTGCTCACTCATAACCTTTACTACCTGCTCTGGCATCTGGAAGCCCTCAACACGGTAGGGACCACCAGGTACGCTCTTACGAGCAGTGCGCCTAAGCCTAGCCATCCTCTTGCTTAACTGCCATGGTTAGATCAAAGCAAAATAAATGAGTATAAAACTCAGCAAGTAACTATATAACAGTTCTACGATACAAAATCCATAATATACCATTACTACTTTTCAGGTCATTCTACTTTAACATCTAGGTGGCAGTTTTATGTCTTTTGGGCTATGAAAGGGTTATGAAGAAAAGCTTTGGGATTTCAGGAAACAAGGCTCAAGATAGGGTGAAAGCCGACATTTATTACAAATCGATAACAAGATATCAAATGATCTATCAAATGGAAAGCGAAAAACTTTTCATCATTAGAAATCAATTATACGATTGATAATATCATCAGAATAAAAATCAGGGTTCACAAGCTGTAAGCTAATCAATATCACAATCATCTATTTTCAAAACAATATAAGCCATTTCATTTTCAAAGAATCAAACACTGAATAAAAATTCAATTCCTCTTTAAATAATTATGAAACCCTTGATTAGACTTCTTTAACTTTCAATTCATAATAATACGGGTGATCAACCCGTACTGACCTCCATTTGGTCTTTAAGGTACCTATGACATAATTTCAGCCTTAAACTGGACTAGCCCCGCTAGCCTCTTTATATGACTGGACTAGTCCCACTAGTCTCTTACGTCTCAATCCAATCCATCAGGAATTCGTTTGGAAAACCTTGTGTTGGAAATGAAAGGTTTTACTAAATTCATTTTATCATTACCAAGAATATGAAATCATTCAGACTCTTTTAAGTCGAAACTCATTTTTAAGTTCAATTTTAAGAATTCAAAGATAGAGAAATGAATCAAGGATAAGAGAAGTTCAATTCTAGGGATCTTGATCAAATGATCACAAGGTACACAAGTTAGGAAATCATAGCAGTTTTAAGGATCATCATGAATAAGATTATAAAGAAATGAAGGATTATTACACAAGGGCTTCGCAAAGGTTCTTATAGGGTTTACAAGAATTCAAGGTATTACCAGGTGATCAGGATAAGAAAAGGTTACCAAAGGGTTTGAACAATAATCTTATCAATAACAAGTTCACAAGGACAATGACAGGGTATCTCAAGAATCAATAACAGGGGTACATCACTATAAAAGTTTAATACTCTACATGGCATGAACAATATCATCTCTATAATAATTTACACAAGTAAGTAGAGTTACCTGCCTGAATTCGCTTTCCTGTTTCACAAAAGTTGAACTACTGCCACCTAGTATCCTTTTCCCTTTCCTAGCCCGAATGCCTTCACGCTCCGAATCTACAATCGACAATTAAACCCTAATTAGATTCTCACTCGACATTCCCAGAACGCTTAACAATTTCCCATAATCGCAATATCCTAAGAGTATATGTACTCAAATATGATCACACAACAAGTTTATACCAAAGCCCGTATATATATACTCTAACCATATAGACTTTGAATCATGCATTACGATGCAAATACGATATATAGCATTTAATCCTTGTATTTCAAACTCTATACTTGAGTTATCATATCACTTATATAACCTTATATCAAGACGACTCAATCCTTCCTTTTTCATCATTTCATTCGAACCAAAACACACACATAAATCACATTACTTCTAGAAGTTACACATGCATTCATTTAGCAAGGTAACAGAATCAAATCAATCACTTTTATACCTATATTCCATTCAGCTATAACCATAAAACACAACCCAAGAATCAAACATTAACATGCATCACCAAAATCGCATATAAACTTGGGATCAAGTCACCATTCATTCTTTTTAAATCATCTTTTAGCCTAATCACTTACATGCATCACTCTATCTTGACATGCATGACTATAAATCCACATACAAGCTTAACTATCATCTTAATTTCGACAATTATCGACCAATCAACACCAATTTCAAATCACACAAGTTTATTTGATTAATTTCTTTTTCGACACAAGCCAATCATTCGGCCCTAACCACATAGATCAACATGCATAATTCAAATCAACTTCACACTTCAATCTATCCCAAAATCATCTAAAAATTTCTATAACACATCATTCACAAGTCATTTTATCAATTAAACCAACTAAATTTCTTTAACACAAATCCAAACATTCGAATTTCACCTAAATCATAACATGCATGCATCAATTCGATTCTTCAAACTATCAATTAATCTAATTACTCCATACTTTCTAAAAACAACTAACAAAAATCAACTTAATTTCTTTTAGAATCAAAAACCCATTCGGTTTTAAACAAAACACCACATGCAACTAAAGAAAATCAAGTTTATGAATGTTAGAGCTCAGTTAGAACATCATCACTCACCACCGGTTCACTAGAATTCATCACCGGTGGCGGTGGCTTCACGATGGTGCCCCCACTCGGGGGTTTCCAACCTTCAACCACCAATTTTCACAACAAATTCACACATGCAAGCACATATCATCACTTCAAATCATTTAAAAAAATCAAAACCCTTTTTGTCCTCATATGAACCGAATCAAAACCACCAACTTCAACTTCGGATTTTTCAAAAACCTTAGAGATAGCAACATGCATCTATATATCTAGATAGATGAAGCAAAATCTCACATAATCATGGTCTTACAATCGAAAATGATGAAGAATCAAG